>NW_007738626.1:18284-25355 GCF_000696425.1 Galeopterus variegatus | reverse complement strand
TGGCCATCTGCTGCCCTCTACGATATGCCACAGTCCTCACAAGCAAGGTGATTGGGAAGATCGCCGCTGCCACCCTGACCCGCAGCTTCACCATCATGTTTCCATCTGTCTTTCTCCTTAAGCGCCTGCACTACTGCCGGACCAACATCATCGCGCACACATTTTGTGAGCACATGGGCATCGCCCGTCTATCCTGTTCTGATATCTCCATCAATGTCTGGTATGGGTTGGCAGCAGCTCTTCTCTCCACAGGCCTGGACATCATCCTTATTTCTGTTTCCTATGTCCACATCCTCCGAGCTGTCTTTCACCTCCCTTCTCAAGATGCTCGGTCCAAGGCCCTGGGCACTTGTGGATCCCATGTCTTTGTCATCCTTCTCTTCTATATCCCTGCCCTCTTTTCTGTCTTTGCCTACAGGTTTGGTGGGAGACGTATCCCACGCTATGTCCATATCCTCCTGGCCAACCTCTATGTGGTCATCCCGCCTATGCTCAATCCCATTATTTATGGAGTGAGGACCAAGCAAATTTTGGAAGGAGCAAAGCAGATGTTTTCAAATTTTCCCAAAGAATCTAAATAAATGCTCCCAGCTTGGCCTCAACTTAACACTTTTTGACACATAACAAGTGTCCTATGTTCACCCCATCCTCATCACTACATCTTCTACTTATCGCCATGTTATTCTCATCCATGTTTCAATTTACCTAAATATGCCGTCTACTCAAACCCTCCTCAATTCTGTAGTAACATTCACCCCATTCTCTTCTACCTATTATTCAAGTGTGGTCAGAACCCCCATCACCTCAAGAAGCACTAACTATTTAGAAGAGATATGATAACTCTCTGTGTATATTGTGTTGACATTTATTTGCCAGTTCAACATCTTTCTCATAATGGAACCCCTGAGAACTGCCATGTCTCCGATTTAAAGTCCCGTGGGATGTTATATGTTTTTCTTACCAGTTGCTCAAATCCATGATCACATTTGTTTGTATACCCAAGTTCAGAGATACCAACACACAGCTGCTTATGTAAGTGAACACACTCATTTATCAGTTTAAATATGAACATATAATTTAAAAAAACACTTTCACCAAATAAGTCTGTACAGAGGTTTCCTGAAAATGTTGATAGTTGCATAGAGACTGAGTACTCTTTTTCATCCACATATGCTTTGTATGAGTATTTCAAAATTATATTCATCATTAGAATTAGAAATCAAAATACCTATTTATATCTAATAGCTATGGATTTACATGTTCTTTCATGAATGGTTAAAAATACATAAACATCCATATGTAGTTTAATAATTTGCTCAGTAATCATTATTAACTATTATTCATAATCCTTAATTTTAAATCATCAACTAGGGGGCCGGCCCAGGGGCGCACTGCTACAGTGCGCCGCTTGGGAGCACAGCGGCGCTCCTGCCCAGGGTTCGGATCACACATACAGACCGGCAGCTCACTGGCTGAGCAAGGTGCGGGCGCAACACCGAGGGTTGCGATCCCGTTGCCGGTCCCGGTCCGGTCCGGGCATGACACTGAGGGTTGCGATCTGTTGCCGGTCATAAAAAAAGACAAAAAGGAAAATAAATAAATAAATAAATAAATAAATCATCAACTAGGAATTATCCTAGCTTGATTTTCTCTGAGAAAGCTAGGAGAAAAGTGACTCAGCCTGGATTTTAGCCCAAGACAAATTGATCCTTGACAATGTAGTTCACCTCTCAGTCTGACCATTCCCATATTCAGCCCACAGTGAAAGACCCATTTTTTGTGTTTTGGAAGCACTTTTCATCTAAATCACTATTCTGTTGAATCATGATCTTATTCCTTCTTGTTTTTAGTAGAGATCTTCTCGTCTGTGTGCCTTCACTCCTGGCCTAGACTGTGTATTTTCAGAGAAAAAAGGTTTTTTTGTAAGGCTTTTTATTCCCATTGCCCCAATACATGAGTACATACTAACAGCAGATATGAAATATGTGTGTGTATGTGTATAAATTCTCATAAATTCTCATTTAATCAACTTTGACATCACTTTTATGCTCTGCATTCACCCTTAAGTAAGGAAGTTCTCCTCAGACCTGTGAGCCAGCATCCTGTAGAGGGGAACTCTACTAAATGCGAGCAGATGTGGATTTTACACCTAGATGTACTCCTGACTTGCTCAGTGAGCTCACCAGTTTACACAACATCAATGAGCTTAATTTTCTACTCATCTGCAAAGAAGATCAGAATGATATAACATTATACAGCTATTGTATAGTCAGCGGTAGGTGAATGTTGAGTTCATTTTCCTCTTTTTTATTTCAACTTGCTCTCCATATCCTCAAGACAATGATAATAAAAATTAGAGAAAGCAGTTCTTAGCATTCTTATCATGTGGAAGAGAAAACTATAAGGAGTAGTGGTCAGGTTTGCACTCTAGATCTTTGTTAATATTCTGACTCCATTTACCAACTGTGTGACTCTGGGCAAGTGACTTAGCATTTCTATGTCTCAAGTTTTTCACCTGTGAAAGGGAAACAATAATAGTACCTTACCCTTAATGATGATGTAAAATATATATGTAGATATAGAGACAGATATATATATATATATATATATATCATATAATAGTACTTGTCATATAAGTAAATGCTCTACAAATGACAGCTTTTTTGTATTGTGGTTTCACTTACTACTAGTATTTTTTTTTATTTTAACATTTACTGGTACTTGTTTGTGGGTTATAACGTGTTGTTTCAGTACACTACAAATGCTGTACAATGACTCATTTTGTTTTATACCCAGTAGTTCAGCACTTCTCAATTATTATTAATTAATGGCTCCTTCAACACCTCATAATTAGTGAATGATTGTCCTGGTACATAAGCAGATTGAATGTCTCATACTCCAATTTTGCTTCTACAAGGAGGATTAGGAAGAAGAATACAAGAGTAAAACAGAAACAGTATATCCTGCCCTCCTAAGCTCTCCAGTTAGGGTCCTGAAAATTAGACTGATGAAAGACAGACTAACAAGACAAAAACAAACAAAAGGTCATTAACATAAGCAGTGTGCATGTATATGGGACAAATTCAGTGATATTTAATAACTTGAAGGGGTAGCTAGAACTTAGGCTTAAATGTTATTTTAACAAAAGAACAATAAATTTGTAGAAAAGTATCAAGACAAAGGAGAAGGATTTAGGCTTCATGGCTGGCCTGTTGGCTCAGTTGGTTAGAGCACAGACTTATACCCAAAGTCACTTAAAGATAGCTACTTTAAATATGTTCACAGAGCTAAAGGAATGTAGGAGAAAAATATCACACCAAATATAAAATATTAACAAAGAGAATTTACAGAAAGGAATTAAACAGAAATTCAGGTGTTGAACAGTAAAATAACTGAAATGAAAAAAAAAATCTCTGCAGGGTCTCAAAGGCAGATTTTAGCAATCAAAAAGAATTGGAAAAAAGGAAGATCCTTTTTCCAATTTAGATTACCCAGTCTGAAGAGCTGTAAGAAAAAAAAAAAGGACAGAGCCTCAGAGACATGTGGGACACCACCAATAGTACTGACATATTTGTGATAGGAGTCCTACAAAGAGAGAAAGAGACAAAGGTGCAGAAATAATATTTTAAGAAATAATGGCAGAAAGTTTCCAAAATTTGACTTTTTAGAAAATTATTCTACAATTTCAAAAAGCTCAACAAATTCCCCAATACACTCAGGGATACACATTGTAATAATGAAAATGTTGAAAACCTAAGACAAAGAGAAAATCTTGAAAGCCTTAGAAGACAATTGACCGTATGTGTAAGGAATTCTGAATAAGATTTATAGCTTATAGTTTATCAGAAACCATGTAGGTAAGATGGCAGTGGAATGACATATTCAAAATTATTAAAGAAAAGCATTGTGAAACAAGAATTCTATATCTGGCAAAAATATTCTTCAAATGAAAAAGACAGCAAGCTAGTGTAGAATATAACTCCCGTAACCTGATAAAGGACATCTATAAAAAACCCACAGCTCAAATAAAAGGAAACCCAGAATGGAAAGAAATAAGTAAAATTATCTCTACTCACAGATGACATGCTCTAATATATAGAAAATCCTAAGGAATCCACTTATCCACGTCAAAATAAACAAACAAAAAAAAACTATTAGAACTAATAAATCAGTTCAGCAAGGTTTCAAATCAATATATAATAATCAAGATCAATATACAAAGCAAAGGACAAAACTCATCACACTTTTAGAAGAAAACATAAAAGGGAGATTTTTGTGACCTTGGATTTGGCAAGTATCCTTAGATATGACAGTGAAAGCATGAGCAAAAAAGAAAACATAGATTAATTGGACCTAATTAAAATTTAAAAAAAAACAACTTCTGGCTTCAAAGACACCATCAAGAAAGTTAAAAAATGAACCTTCAGAATAAAAGAAAATATTTGCATATCATATATCTGATAAAAGTCATGTATCTAAAATAAATACAAAATCCTTAAAACTCAATAATAAGAAGTTGAATATACAAGCTACAAGAAGGGCAAAAATCCAAAAGATATTTCTCCAAAGCAGAGATACAAATGACCAATGAACAAATGAAGAGATGACTGACCTCCCAAGTTATCAAGTAAATGCAAGACAAAAACATTATGAGATATCACCTCACAACTGCCGACATGCCTATATTCAAAATTTCAGGTAACAGCAAGTGTTGGTAAGGACGTGAAAAAACTGGAATCCTCATACACTGCTTGTGGGAATGTAAAATCGTACAGTCACTTTGAAAAGCAGTCTGGCAATATCTCAAATAATTAAGCATAGAATTATCATATAACCCAGAAATAACACTTCTAGAATATACCCAAGAGAACTGAAGACATATCCTCACAGAAAAATGTATGCAAATGTTAGCAGCAGCACTATTCATGATTAACCAAATGGCCATCAATGGGTGAATGAATAAATAAAATACATTATATCTGTGCAATGAAATATTCCTTATCCATGCAAAAGTAAAGAAGTACTGTCACTATACAACATGGGTGAACAGAGAAAATAGTTGTTTAAGTTAAGAAATACAGTCACAAAAGACCACACACTACATGATTCCATGTATATGAAATAGCCAGAATAGGTAAATCTATAAAAACAGTAGCATGTTAGCGGTTTCCAGGGGGAAAAAAAGGCGTGTGACTGCTAATGAGCAAGGATACTATTTCTCAGGTGTAAAAAATGTTCTGGAATTAGTAGTGACAGTTTTAAACCAGAGTGACTATACTAAAAGTCACCGAATTTTACACTATAAAAAGATAAATTTTATACTTGCTATATCTCAATTTTAAAAAAAGACAACTTAAGTAAAACCTGACATAGAAAGGGAAATCATCCTTACTTGGGGAGAAATTGAAACAGATTGATACTATTTCCTGTCACCTGAATACTACATTTTAATATTTCTGCTCAAGTTCTAGCAATCTAATTTCCGTTTTACTCCTAAATTTAAATTTTCCAAAGCATTGCCATCACCATTTATTTCATGTAAGTTCTTTCATATTTATTGCCTCAACTGCTGCAGTAAGCGTGCGCACGCGCGCGCACACACACACACACACACTCACTCTTTTCAGTCCCAACTACAATTTGAGTCTCAGGGAAGCCTCCCCTAACTATACAAGCAGAATTATTATCCCTCTGGCCTCCCACAGCACTTTGCACCCACCGTTGTACTATAATTACTGGTAGCTGCTTGTAGTACAGCAACATGATTTCTTCAAATAGCTGCTTGTAGTACAGCAACATGATTTCTTCAAATATTCACCTCAAACACTAACTCAAAGACAGAATCAATCAAGCTTTGTCAAATGGTTGAATGAGCAAGACACACAGAAATTACTATATGTTCTTTACTTTAGGCTGACACATGAATGTAATCGATTTTTAGGGAGAGTGGAGGGGTGAAGAGAGAGCACTAAGGTGGAAAACACACATGGGTTTCAAGACAGATACTAGGAAAGTAATGAGTGAAAAAAGCCCCAAAGGAAATGCTTTAAGAAGGGCAATGAGAAAAGCAGAAGAGAGAAAAAAGAGAGGGATTGAAGGCAGAGAAGGAAGGAATTAGTAACAGAACAAATTTGATGAAAACTGTCCAGCCAGGAACGTCTGCGTTGTTGCTGTGCTCCTCCCCCCGAGCAAGTTCAGAGGGTCTATCAATAGATCTCTTCTCTCCAGCTCTCTGCCAAAGCATATACCCATGTGCTCCAGGACCCTGTGTTGAGTGAACAGTGCTGTATTGTTCCAAACAGTGGGGGAGGGACACAGAGAGTCAGGAGAATCTCAGCTCCCAAAGGANCTCATACACTGCTTGTGGGAATGTAAAATCGTACAGTCACTTTGAAAAGCAGTCTGGCAATTTCTCATACAATTAAGCATAGAATTATCATATAACCCAGCAATAACACTTCTAGAATATACCCAAGAGAACTGAAGACATATCCTCACAGAAAAATGTATGCAAATGTTAGCAGCAGCACTATTCGTGATTAACCAAATGGCCATCAATGGGTGAATGAATAAATAAAATACATTATATCTATGCAATGAAATATTCCTTATCCATGCAAAAGTAAAGAAGTACTGTCACTATACAACATTGGAGAACAGAGAAAACAGTTGTCTAAGTTAAGAAATACACTCACAAAAGACCACACACTACATGATTCCATGTATATGAAATGGCCAAAATAGGTAAATCTATAAAAACAATAGCATGTTAGTGGTTTCCAGGGGAGAAAAAAGGCGTGTGACTGCTAATGAGCAAGGATACTCTTTTTGAGGTGTAAAAAATGTTCTAGAATTAGTAGTGACAGTTTCAAGCCACAGTGACTATACTAAAAGTCGCCGAATTCTACACTATAAAAAGATAAATTTTACACTTTTCGTATCTCAATTTTAAAAAAGACAACTTAAGTAAAACCTGACATAGAAAGGGAAATCATCCTTACTTGGGGAGAAATTGAAACAGATTGATACTATTTCCTGTCACCTGAATACTACATTTTAATATTTCTGCTC
>NW_007738626.1:1473-16236 GCF_000696425.1 Galeopterus variegatus | reverse complement strand
CGCATGAGGACAGGAGAGAAGAGAAGGTTTTGGAACCAACATTCACTGATTAGGAAACCAAGAAGGGATGAGTCAGAGGATGAGAGGTCACGGGGAAACTATCTAGATTTTTAGTATGTGAATTTATCAAACAAAAATCTACTGCCTAAGAATGAAAACTAGAATACGATGCAGGATGAGCAATTGTCGGGAGGTGAGAGAAGAAAATGAGGTGAAATGTAATCAGTATCATTCAAGTTTTTGATGAAGGAACTCAGGCTAGCAGGATTGAAAACTGACACCTAGGAAAAGTGAATAAAATCTGCTTCTGCTCTTGCAATTGAAGTATTGAACCTTGTATTTATCATTGAAAATTTTGCCTCTGCCTTGCTTTCACTCTAAAAATGTAAACGTCCTGGATGCCCAAAAGATGCTTAACTGTAAAAGACTCAATGGAGGTAGGAGGTTCCAAAGGTGAAAGAAAGAGGTAGACAAGGAGGTTGGGCATAAAAGTCACAGGACATCTGAAGAAAGGAGCTGCCAGGAGACAACTTCAAGTGGGGTTACTGGAGTCGTTCACCAGCTCTGAGGTGTGGAAACTTCAACGGGTGCCGGAATTGGAGTGAAAATGGAAATCACTGGGGCGGAGGATGGGGAGAAATTATGAACACTGGCTGCTTCGGAGGTTCATTGTTTAGAAGGAGAGCTGAAGTCAAGATGAAGAAGAAAGGTTTCTGCAGATGGTGATGTCACAGACAAAGGTGGGATGATGTGGCAGAGGAGGGACAGGAGATGAGTGATCCTGTGGAATAATAAGCGCAGGTGGCACCCACTACAGGCTAGAAGAGAACTTGAGAACAGAAGAGCTATTACACACCTGTGAGTTTTGTGGAATTAGTGTGTCTTCTTGTCAGGGCAAACTCACATGGCTGAGTGAGTGGGGACTTACCAGTTTTCTCATGCTTTGAACTTTCACTAAGTGTAAACTCTATTTTATACATCAGCAGAAAAGACACAGTTCTGGCTTTCAGGGTGCTCACAGTATATTTGGGCTGAAAATATTTCAGTGTGATAAGTACTGAGAGAGAAAGAGAGCGAGAGAACTGCAGGTGAATGCAGTAGTACAGAGGAAGCATTAGTCCAGCTGCCTTAAAGGATGAGAAAAACCTGTCAAGATAAGAAATCTGAATTGGCTACATTAAAAGGGGGATAGACGTAGAGGAAGCAGAATGAATAGAAGAGTACAGAGAAAGGAGAGCAGGTTCAGGGACACATGTGTTTTCTGGTATGAGTAGAGAAAGCAGTAGTGTTTGTGTGTGTGTGTGTCTGTGTCTGTGTGTAAGATTTTTGATGTAATGGGCAATTATTATCCATAATCAAAAAGTATTATGCTTAAAATTATCTTAAAACATTATTTACTCATGGAGAATGGTTTAGAGACTAGAAGGACTAGGAGGCCAGGTGGGAGCCAGGAAGCATTATAAATGGCAGACATAGATTTGGGAGATATCAGCATGTGAGGTTAAATGAAACCAAGACCGTGGATATGACTGAGCACGGAGAGAGAAGAGTGAGAAGAGGGTAGAGACAGACCAATAGGAAACTCCAACAGTAAACCATCTGCACAGGCAGAGGTGACTTCAGTAAGGACTGGAAAGGATGGTCAGGGTACAAGAGGACAACCAGTGTAGGGTAGAGACGTCAAAGCCGAAAGAAGTGTTACACGGAAGGAGTGATTTTTAAAAGAAAGGAGACAGAGAAAACAGTAACTACTAACTAGGAAAACATGTTCGTAGAATAAGAAGGTTTTTTTATAGCTGTTGTAAATTTTTGTTTGTCTTCACGATTTAAAAGACTTGAATCTTCTTAGATAATAAAGATCCAGACAATGAGAGGAAGCTGAAGATATAAAAAAGAAGAGATAACTGATGGAACCGAGTTCCTGAAGTGGTAGGAGAGAAAGGGAATTGAGTGAATAGGTGGGTCAATTGTTCTTGAAGATGTACATACATAACACACACATAGATATAAGTACATATATATGCCCATATATCCATATATAAATATAAAAATGCATGCATGTAAATGCATATATGTGTGCTTGTGTGTGTATGTATAAGATTGTTTTAAAAATAATTGAAGGAAGCTTTCTTATACCTACGTTAAATAAAAGATAAAACAGCTATGAGAAAGGACATATTGAAAAGCAGACACCACGTTCTCCATGATGGGAGGATATGAGGGGGAGATGGGTGCAGACATAAGACAGATTTAGAGGAGAGGAATAACTATGTGAGGAGTTGGCTCCTGACACTTTTGTAGTCTCAATTATGTAGAAAAAAAAAAAGCTGAAAGAGAGAAACAGTGTCTGGACAGTGATAAAAGGTGTACGTTCACTGTGAGGATAACCTAATACAACTGAGGAGGGCTCAAGTGTCCCCGTATGGAGTAAAGACTACTTGCACGGCTGTGTCATTTTCATCACAGCCTGACTATGCGAGTTGAGGATAATATTAGTTACATTTAGTTAAAGTCTGTGTGTTCAGGGAGAATGCAGCAGAAATCAGCAGGGACTGAGAAGTTAATGGTCCTGGCAGAAGAAATGATGAACGTCAAGGCTAGAATGGGAAGAAAATAAAAAATGTCTTCTATTAGGGGTGTACAAACATTAGCATGAATCTGAATCAGCTGGAGGGCATGCTAAAACACACATTGCTGTCCTCAAACCCAGAGTTCCTAATTCAGTAGGTTTGTGATGGGGCCCAAAGATTTGCAAGTTCCTGATGATGATGATGGTGCTAGACTGGGGATCACACTCAGAGGCACTGTTTGTACCTTTCTTCCTTCCCTGACCGATATCACCACATTTCACAGCTACGGAGGTGACTCAGTAAAAATCATCCAGTTTTATAAGCTTTCCACAGACAAAATATAATTTAATATACCAACAGAATAACATGTATGCTCATTTTAATGGTCCAAAAATTGTTACTCAGAGAAGACAGTGACTTGTCCAAGATCACACAGTCAATAGCTGACAGAGCAGATCTCTCGGCTCTTTTACGCCATCTCCAGTGTTCTTTCCATTAGCCATAGCTTACTGCGTCTATATGTATCAGAACACATGTGCCTGTAGGTAAAGAGATATGGCATCACAGTGACCACCACCACCACCACTATTTTTCCATACAGTCTGATAAGCAGAGGCAATTGCTTTTTAAAGTTGGACTGCAGTCCTGCACACAGAGCCTGGGGCTTTTGCAGAGCTTATTACAGTTCACATACTCAAAGACATTGCAGAAATTTATTTTAATTTTCTAACTATCTCAGCTCTTTTTAGAACCTGCAACACTGTGCTGAGTCAGGCAATATTTTTGAGCCCTGTAGTTTCTTTAAAGCTTTACAGCTGTATGGAGACCTTCTGGGCAAGGACACAGACCCTGTCTGTGAGCAGGGTCTATACCTCTGCAGTTTGTGCAGAACTGCTGTGTGATTGTTTATAGAAAATATGGGTATGTGCAAAGCCCATACTTGTCGTAAGGCCTGTGAGTATATGTAGACTCATAGTTCTATGAGTATGTGTAATTCATAGCTGTTTGAAAACAACTTTATGTGCACTCTACTGGTGTGTTCAAAGTCTGAAATTCTTTCTCCCCCATGACACAGGTGAGGTTTCTGCAGAAAATCATGGTCATTTCATCTGCTAACAGCATAGCTGCAGTGAACAGCTCTGACACTCGCATGGCAGGCTGCCTCCTTACTGGAATCCCTGGGCTGGAGCACCTGCACACCTGGCTCTCCATCCCCTTCTGCACCATGTACATAGCCGCCCTGGCAGGCAATGGCATTCTAATTTGTGTCATCCTCTCCCAGCCAAGCCTGCATGAGCCCATGTACATATTCCTGTTAATGCTGGCCAGTGCTGATGTCTTGCTCTCTACCTCCACCATGCCCAAGGTGCTGGCCAACTTCTGGCTGGGGTCTAGACACATTTCCTTTGATGGCTGCCTCACCCAGATGTTCTTCATCCACTTCCTTTTTGTGGCTGACTCTGCTGTCCTGCTGGCCATGGCCTTTGACCGCTATGTGGCCATCTGCTGCCCTCTACGATATGCCACAGTCCTCACAAGCAAGGTGATTGGGAAGATTGCCACTGCCACCCTGACCCGCAGCTTCTCCATCATGTTTCCAACCATCTTTCTCCTTAAGCGCCTGCACTACTGCCAGACGAATATCATTGCGCACACATTTTGTGAGCACATGGGCATCGCCCGTCTATCCTGTTCTGATATCTCCATCAATGTCTGGTATGGGTTGGCAGCAGCTCTTCTCTCCACAGGCCTGGACATCATCCTTATTTCTGTTTCCTATGTCCACATCCTCCGAGCTGTCTTTCACCTCCCTTCTCAAGATGCTCGGTCCAAGGCCCTGGGCACTTGTGGATCCCATGTCTGTGTCATCCTTCTCTTCTATATCCCTGCCCTCTTTTCTGTCTTTGCCTACAGGTTTGGCGGGAGACGTATCCCACGCTATGTCCATATCCTCCTGGCCAACCTCTATGTGGTCATCCCGCCTATGCTCAATCCCATTATTTATGGAGTAAGGACCAAGCAAATTTTGGAAGGAGCAAAGCAGATGTTTTCAAATCTTGCCAAAGAATCTAAATAAATGCTCCCAGCTTAGCCTCAGCTTAACACTTCTACACGTATTGAGTGTCCTATGTTTTCCTCATCGTCATCACAACGTCTTCTACTTATCCCCACGTTATTCTCATCCATGTTTCAATTTACTTAAATATGTCGTCTACTCAAACCTACCCCTGATTTGTTTTCTTAGATTTCTGTAGTAATATTCACCCCATATTCGAAGTGTGGTCTGTACCCCATCACTTCAAGAAGCACTATCTGTTTAGAAGAGATATGATAACTCTCTGTGTATATTATGTTGACTTTTCTTTGCCAGTTCAACTTCTTTCTCATGATGGAACCCCTGAGAACTGCCATGTCTCAAATTTGTAGTCTCATGGGATGTTATATGTTTTTTTTTTTTCTTACCAGCTGCACAAGTCCATGATCACACATGTATGTATACCCAATTTCAGACAGCTGCTTATGTAAGTGGACACACTCATTTATCAGTTTAAATGTGAACATATAATTTTACAAAACCTTTTACCAAATATTGTTGGACTACCATTACCTATTCTGGACATTGTTTTCCTGACAATGTAGATAGTTGTGTAGGGAACAAGTACTGTTTTCATCCACATATGCTTTGCATTAGTATTTCAAAATTATATTCATCATTAAAATTAGAAGTCAAAATACCTATTTATATCTAATAGCTATGATTTACATGTTCTTTAATGAATGGTTAAAAATACATAAGCATCTATATGTAGTTTAATAATTTGCTCAGTAATCATTATTAACCATTATTAAAAACCATTCATTTATAATCATTAACTAGGAGTTATCCTAGCTTGATGTTCTCTGAGATTAATAAAAGTGACTCATCCTGAATTTTAACCCAAGACAAATCCATCCTTGACAATGTAGTGCACCTCTCAGCCTGCCCACTCCCATATTCAGCCCACAGTGAAAGACCCATTTTTTGAGATTCAGAACCACTTTTCATCTAAATCACTATTCTGTTGAATCATGATCTTATTCCTTCTTGTTTTTATTAGAGATCTTCTTGTGTGGTGCCTTCACTCCCTGCCTAGACTGCATTTTCTGAGAAAAATGATTATTTTATAAGGCTTTTTATTCCCATTGCCCCAAAGCATGAGTACGTACTAACAGCAGGTATGAAATATGTGTGTGTATGTGTGTAAAATTCTCATTTAATAAACTTTGGCATCACTTTTATGCTCTGCATTCACCCTTAAGTAAGGAAGTTCTCCTCAGACCTGTGAGCCAGCATCCTGTAGAGGGGAACTCTACTAAATGCGAGCAGATGTGGATTTTACACCTAGATGTACTCCTGACTTGCTCAAAGAGCGCACCAGTTTACACAACATCAATGAGCTTAATTTTCTACTCATCTGCAAGAAGATAAGAATGATATAGTATTATACATCTATTGTATAGTAAGTGTTAGATGAATGTTGAGTACATTTTCCTCTTTTTTATTTCAACATGCTCTCTATACCCTCAAGACAATGATAATAAAAATTAGAGAAAGCAGTTCTTAGCATTCTTATCATGTGGAAGAGAAAACTGTAAGGAGTAGTGATCAAGTTTTGTGTTCTAGATCTTTGTTAAAATTCTGACTCAATTTACCAACTGTGTGACTCTGTGCAAGTTACTTACCATTTGTATGTCTCAACTTTTTCATTTTTGAAAGAGAAATAATAATAGTACCTTTCTCTTAATGATTTGATGTTAAATATAAATATAGATATAGATATAGGTATGTAGGTGTATACATATGTATATATATATATCATATAATAGTACTTGGAATATAAATAAATACTCTGCTAATGACAGCTTTTTTTGTATTGTTGATTCAATTACTTCTATTATTTTTTATTGTAACATTTACTGGTACATTTTTGTGGGGTACAGTATGTTGTTTCAGTACACTACAAATACTGTACAATGATTCACTTAGTTTTATACCCATTAGTCCAGCACTTCTCAATTATTATTAATTAATGGCTCATTCGATGCCACATAATTAGTGAATGATTGTCCTGGGACCTAAGGAGATTGAATGTCTCATACTCCAATTTTGTTTCTACAAGGAGGAGTAGGAAGAAGAAAACAAGAATAAAACAGAAACAGTATATCGTACCTTCCTAGGTTCTCCAATCAGGGTCCTGAAAATTAGCCTGACGAAAGACAGATTAACAAGAGAAAAACAAACAGAAGTTTATTAACCTGAGCAGTGCACATGTACATGAGAGAAACTCAGTGATAACTTGAAGGAGTGTCTAGAACTTAGGCTTAAATGTTATTTTCACAAAAGAACAATAAATTTATTGAGAAGCATCAAGACAAAGTAGAAGGTTTTAGTCTTCAAGCCTGCCCTGTTAGCTCAGTTAGTTAGAGCACAGCCTTATACCCAAGGTCATGGGTTCAGATCCCTTTATGGGCCAGCTCTCCAAAAAAATAAACTAAAAAAAAAGGTTTTAGGCTTCTAAGAATGGCAAACTATGGGAAAGCAAATATGTGGTGTAAACTAATGGAGAATAAGGGCTAATTAGTAATGTTTGCTTGTGTAGACTCTTTCTCAATGCCACATCATCTCTGGAGTTAGGTTGTTATCCCCTTTCTGGTATGGTAAGTGTGAGGCAAGGGCAGGGGCACCTTCACAAGGGGAGTATATGTGCTGCTTTCAGGCAGATGGGGGAAGGCAGAAAGCACATTCTGTGTCTGTATTTTCTCAATTGCCTTCAGCTTAAAATATCTTTATGACAGAGTGGTATGGTTGGAGTGGCATACTCTGAATCTGTCATTTTGGGGATGTTATAGCAAAGTACCATAAGCTGAACAGCTTATAAACAACACATATTTATTATCTTACAGCTCTGGAGGCTGAGTTGTACAAGATCAAGGCACCAGCAGATTCAATGTCTGGCGAGGTTTCACTTTATGATTCATAGATAACACCTTCAACCTGTGTCCTCATGTAGTAAAAGAAATGGGATTTCTCTTTGGCTTCTTTTATAAGGACACTAAACTCATTCATGATAATCACCTTCCAAAGGTGCCACCTCCGAATATCATCACATTTAGGATTAGTTTTCAACATATGTGTTTTGGGCAGACACAAACATTTAGACTACAGCAGAATCCCTTCAGTGGCTTTACTATTTTAATTTGACAGATGCTTCAAAAGAATTGTGATTGAAAGAACAGTATGAAGAAAAATCTGGAACAGTTCCTTCCCCATTCTATTTTCATTTTTCCAAACTTCATAATCTTCAATCCCTATCTTATTTTATATTCTAAAAGCCATGGGACAAAAAGGGTTCAGATAAAGATTTTTTTTTTATTGAGCTTCCATACATCACAGGCTACTGATGATTAGCTTCTTTCTTTCCTTATACTAATTTCATTAGTGAAAAGTGCTTTTTTTTTAAACATCTATTTGCACATCTATGTTCACATCAATTGTGATTAAAATTAAAACACCCTAGGGTATATGTTCCATTTTAACAAACTTTTGGTAACTGCTTCTACCATCCCACACATTCTTTCTTTTGGTCTTCCAGCCCTCAGTCTGAAAGCCTTGAAGGACCTGAAGCAAACAGAAACCCTCACAAATCTGAATTAGGAAATTATTGCAAGTAAAGAGCAAGAAAGGTGACCCTTGTCATCATCCCGGACTTCCCGATAGTGCCTGTGAGCACCAACTATGCACATAGCATCTGCAGATGCTGCATCTTCAGAGTCTCAGAAAAATAGAAGTGAGAGTCAGCCAAGAAAAAAGCCAAACCTATTCCCCTTTGCATTGTTCTTTGGGTCAGCTTCCAACCTAGAAAACTCAAGCCCATTCTCCATCTGGCTATCCTAGCTAAAAACCTCTGGGCACTGGTGCTGGCTCCTATAGAAAATTTTATAAGAATTGTCAGGAAACATTGACAAAGTTTGGAAATGGGAGAAAGAGATTACCTGGCTGCCTTGCAGTGGAATGTTGAGCACTGTCTAACAAATCCTCCAACTGTTATCTGGTTCTATAAGGGTGTGATCCTTTGATTATGTTTGATTAACTAGGGTCCTGGCTGTTTTACAATCCTGTGGATTATAAAAATTTTAACAATGAGAAGGTTTTCTGTAAGCATTACAAATGATTTTCGTCATTGGTAAATGCAAATTAATTTTGTCCAGTAGAGAATAAAAATTTCTTGTCAAGTGCAGCCTCCCCTGAAATATCCCACAATCTGTTTATAAGACAAAGCAGAGTTTAATCTTAACACAGTAGAAGAGACAGTCTTCAAAGAGGGCAAAGTTGACATGTTTATGAGAATTTAGAATCCTGTTTAAGATGAGTCTTGTAACTTAGGGACTTGATTAGAATTAGATAAAGATAACAGTTTAAGATTGATGGAAACAGCCAAATAAGGATTTTGAGATAAGGATGCTTAAAAATCTTGGAGAGTAAACTATTGTTTGATGTTATCTGTTGGACAGTTTAACAAGCTGATGCTCATTTAAATGTATTTCTGGGTTGAATAATAAACTCACTTGAAACTTTTATCTTCTTGGTTAAGAGCTTTCTAAAATAGTAAAATCGGGCCCAGCCTGTGGCGCACTCGGGAGAGTGCGGCGCTGGGAGTGCAGCAGCGCTCCCGCCGCGGGTTCGGATCCTATATAGGGATGACCGGTTTGCTCACAGCGCTCACTGGCTGAGCACGGTGCAGCCGGTCTCAAAAAAAAAAAAAAAAAAAAAAAAAAAGGACAAAAAATAAATAAATAAAATAAAATAGTAAAATCATTTTGACAGTGGAAGACTAAGGTTTTGTTGCTATAGACAGTAAGCTGTGGAGCAAGTAGAATGTTTTAGATCTCATTCCTTAAGTCATTTTCTTATTTGAATTGATTTTAACATCTTGCTGGTTTAATTAATCAAATAAAATTTTGACATGTATTTATTTTATATCTTACCTTGGTTTTAAACTCTTTATAAGAGAGAGGAGACGAGAGCAGTCTTAGAGGGTGGGAAAGAGAATGGAATAAGTAGCATTAAAGACTTCCCTGAGGTTAGTGATTATAAATTTAAAGTGAAAAGAGAAATGTGTGCATGTATGTATGTGTGTCTCCAACATGACCTGGATGAAAAGAGATATATTTAAAAATCAAATTTAAACAGGGTTGACATTTTGCTAGGAAAGTACAATGAAGATGGAGAATGACAAAGCACTTGAATGAACATGGCAAAGAGTGATTATAATAGTGAAATTTACAATGTGAATATGGGGGTAATGTAGCTATAGAGGAGATACTGTGGGCAGGGGCAAGGTGGTAGGAACCAGTGGGTTATAGGTCCTGGTGGGATCAGAAAATATTGGAGTGATGGCACTAAAGAGAGAGTTTAAATAATGAAAGCAATGGATGGAGAGTGGAATACTTGAAATTGTGATCATGAATAGGTTGTTATTATTTGTGTTAAGAGGGTGTGCAACATGACCATGAAAGTTAAGAGACTGAGGAATGATGGAAGACAAGTTCTTAAAAGAAGTTGTGAAAAGAACTGAAGTTAAGAATAAGCAAGGAGCATCTATGTCAGAATTGAAATCATCAAGAATCATGATAAAGAAATTATGGAGAATGAGAATATGAGCCAGGAGTAGAAGGTTCTGATCAAAGAAGGGTGAGAGTTTTGGTACAATAAACTGAAATAAACTGAATTATGTTCTGTTTTAAGAGAAGGGAGGAAATCAGCAGTAAGATGCAGGGAGAACAACTAACCCCAACTCCAGGCCAAGAGACATAAAAAGTGTGAGAAAGAATAAAGAAATGTCTTCTGGAAATCCAGGTGTCAGTCAGATTAAGAAAGTAAATGGGATGTTCCAAGAAGAATTTGGTGCTTAGAGAATTTCACTGATGGCTGACTATGAGTTCCAGACTGTCCAGTAAAGGAATTAAAAAGTTGGAGAGGGTTGACATGTACAATTAAAAATAGGAATATACAGAGCCCTGTAGATGAGGGTCTGAGTGATGATCTTGAATCTTGAGCTTCTTGCATCTGACATAACAGGGATAATATGCATGATTGCATTATTCCTGATGGTCTCAAAGCAGTAAGTGGTGGTGAATATTATCAGGAAGAAGGTGTGGGCGGTCAGTCCAGGAGAATTTACTGCTGTCTGCTCCCATGTGGAAGGGAGCACTGATCTTCTCTGGAGCAAGGGAGCACTCTTTTGATTCCTGGAGCATCACCCCAATATTCATTCCTTTTCCCTTTTGGATAAGATGGTCTCACCTGTTCTCCATGTAGTAAAGATCTCCCCAGGCTCTTTGCTGCCTTAAGTACACAATGGTAGGAATCTAGGACTTTTTAAAGTGCTTACAAAAATATTTAGATTCTCAAAACAATAATCTATTGGCTCTGTATTATGGGTATGGGGAAGCTGTAAAACCAAAATTAATCAATGCTTAACTTACTGTCTATTAAGCATATTGTTGTGCTTCAATTCAACTCTCCTACTTAATTATTTTTAATATGTGAGATGTGGGCATATTTTGTTTTGTTTTGTTTGTTTTGTTTTAATTCATGGGGGAAAAGCAAATACCA
The DNA here is from genome assembly GCF_000696425.1 of Galeopterus variegatus. NCBI lineage: Eukaryota > Metazoa > Chordata > Mammalia > Dermoptera > Cynocephalidae > Galeopterus > Galeopterus variegatus. Next base: position 5,010 of record NW_007738626.1, on the reverse strand, counting down.
CAGAAGGTAAAATCTCAACATCACCATGTACTAGCCTCTGGTAATATCAACTCCCTTATAACCTGCAGTTAAAAATCCTGGCACAATTCTTTCTTGCTTGAAACACAGGTTTCCTCCACTTTCCACCACTCCAGGATTGGTATTGCAGTATTCCTGAACAAATCACAGACTGGGAATGACAGGATGCTTTTTAGAATTTTGCCCTCTCAGCAGGCTTTTCTGGCTCCTTCCATCCCTTCCAGACACTTCCGCATCCCAAGCTTTCCCCTTCTCCCCTCCCCCACCTTCAGGAGCTTTCCTTACCCTGCCCAGATCACATATGCTGGTAGAGGTCAGTGAAGCCAAGCGACCTTCACATTGCCTACAGAGCATTCCCGGTCCTCTGCTACATGTAAACAGTTGGCTGTTGTTGGGTTCAGAAATGTAGAGAATTTTGCCAGCTTAAAGTGTGACCCAAGGTTGGGGAGACAGCACAGACAGCACTTGGGGCCATGAAGTGTCTGTGTAAAGATGAGTGTCCAGTAGACCCTGATGCAGGAAGCTACATGAAATGAGAGAGGCAGCCCTGAAGCGTTGGACAAAGAGATTGAGCCATCAGGAGAGGGTAGATTGAGAGCCCACATTTTCCCTTTGCTTTCTGCTCCAAAAGGTAAGGCAGTTTGTTTCTTTCTTTTTCTTTTTCTTTTTTTAATAAGAACTTTATCAAAATACAATTCACATAGTTTGCAACTTACCTTTTTTAAGTATGTAATTTCATGTTTTTAAATTATATTCACAGTCTGTGCCACCATCACCATAATCCATTTTAAAACATTGTCATTATTCCCATCCATCCATCCCCTACCCCTGAAAAAAATGGCATCCTCTTAGCAATCACTCCTTCATTTTGTTTTTCCCATGCTACCTCTCAGCCCTAGGCAACCATTCCATTAACTAATCCACAGATCTTTGTAGATTTGCTTCCTATCCTATTCTCCATTTTCATATACACTGATTAATGTAATATTTGATGTTGTGTGTCTGACTTCTTTCACTTAGCATCACATTATCAAGGTTCATCCATGTTGTTGCATGTATCAGTACTTCATTCCTTTTTATGGCTGAATAACATGTAATTGTACGAATATACCACATTTTATTTATTCATTCGTTAGTTGATGAACATTTGGATTGTTTCTACTTTTTGGCTGTTATGAATAAGACTGCTATAAACATTTACGTACAAGTTTTTCTGTGGAATTATGTTTTTGTTTCTCTTGTAGTGGAATTGCCGAGTCATTGGTAACTGTGTTTACCCTTTTGAGGAACTGCCAGGCTGTTTTACAAAGTGACTACACCAGGGCCGGCCCGGTGGCACACTGCTGCAGTGTGCCGCTTGGGAAGCGCGGCAGCGCTCCCTCCGAGGGTTCGGATCCCACATACAGACCGGCCGCTCACTGGCTGAGCGAGGTGTGGGAGCAACACCGAGGGTTGCGATCCCGTTGCCGGTCCCGGTCCGGTACGGGCACAACACTGAGGGTTGCGATCCATTGCTGGTCACGAAAAAAGACAAAAAGGAAAAAAAAAAAAAAAGTGACTACACCATATTATAATTGCACTAGCAGTGTATGACGGTCCCAATTTCTTCCATATCCTCACCAAAACTTCGTAGTATCTGTCTTTTTGATTCTGGCCATCTCAGTTGGTGAGGATGAAGTGGTATCTCATTATGGTTTTGATTTGTATTTCCCTAATGGCAAATGATGGTAAGTCCAGTTTCTTTCCAGGTCCCAGCTGGTCCTCATATATATTCTTGAGAAATTCATTTTAATTATTAATCATTTTAATTACTAGTTGTAGGGACCCCATGGGCACCTGAACAGGGACACACCCTAGCAATATGGCGCCCTTCCAGGTTCTCCGCAGTAAACAAGCCCACCCGCTCCAAACCTCAGCCAGTCACAGGTCAAGGCTCACCTCCTGCCCAGCCCCGTCCAATCAGCTACCACCCCGTCCACCCCCTATCCAACCCCGGAATGCAGCTCCCTATAAATGTACACGCAGTCCTTGAATAAAGTGGAACCTCCTTGTTGGCGAACTGTTAGCCTGGGTCTCACGTGTTTCCTTTGTCCATGCGTCCCTACATTTTGGTGCCGAAACCCGGGAAGGAGTTCACCTTGCGACAGGAGACTCCTTCCTCAGACCTCCTCGGACTCCTCCGCGACCCCTGGGACTGACGGTCCACCCGTGTCCATTTTCTCCGGCTCTGCCTTCCTTCACCCACCACCAGCTCATCCGTTAGGTAAGCCCCCTTTTCCTTTTGTCAGGCTTGTAGATTATTTAAACCTTCACCCTAATCACATTCCCCCAGCCCCGGCATTGATACGTTCCCGGCCCCAGAGGCTGAACCTCCCATTCCTCCCTCTCTCGTTCTCTCACTCCTTTTAACCTTCCTCCTTCCTGGGTTCATCCTTGAACCCATCTAACCTTCCTCCTACCGGGTCCAGGACCTGCCATCCGTAAAACCCTAACGCGTTAGGTCCCTCTGGCTCCTCCGGCATTTTGCCTAAGGGTAGCATGGGTCTAGGTGATGACCTACACCCCCTGCCCTCCTGGGTTCCTGGAACCCATCTCTTGAGAACGGCATGACTCACTGGGGATGCCCTCTGGGCTCCGTCCCTCTCATCCAGCCTGAGGGCTCATACTAATCCTCCTCCTTTTAAAAAACTTCTCTCTCTCTAATCCTCTTTGGAATGGGAGCTTCTGCCTCCTCCCTCTGGGGTGATTCGCCCTTACAATGTCTCTTAAACAACCTTACCACCCTATCCCTCAAGCCTGAAATTAAACCCAAACTCCTCACTAAATTTTGCATGCAAAATTGGCCTTATTATCCCCTAGATAACCAAAATAAGTGGCCCCCTGAGGGTACACTTGATCCCGACATTCTCTGGGACCTAGTTAATTACTGCCAGTGCCAGAGAAAATGTAAGGAGATTCCCTTCCTCTTTCTGCCTACTTGCCCTCACCTGTTCCCGCTCTCAGGTTCTAAACCCCCTCTATCCTCCACACCTCCACCATCTAACCCCCTCCGCACAGGTCTCCTTCTCCTGTAACTTCCTCTGCTCCCCAACCCCCTCAGTTAACTCTGCTCCATCTGCCTCCTGCGCCCAGCTGGCTGGCCGGTAAACAGCCCTGGTCTCCGGGGCAGCGCTGCGGGGTGAAGGGCCACCTAGTCAGTCTGTTCTCCCTCCTGCCTCTTCCTCCCCTGTTTCTTCCAGCCCCGATTCGCTGCCATTTCCTGTCCCCCAACCCCCACAGGCGGCTCCGCCACCATCTTCTTCTCTTCTGTCACCATCTTTTATCCAGCCATTTTCTAGCCCCACCTTACCGCCATATTGTTCCCTGCCGACTCCTATTTCACCTGCCCTGGCATCCTCCTTTAGTCCCTCTGTGACTTGTTCCTGGGGATTCCTCCCTTCCTCTACCATTGCTCCTCTCCGTGAAGTAGCTGGTGCTGAGGGGGTCATAAGGGTACACGTTCCCTTTTCATTAGCCGAT
>NW_007738626.1:0-587 GCF_000696425.1 Galeopterus variegatus | reverse complement strand
CCCACTCAGCACCACAGCACTTCGCGGACTCCAATCCATTGTCGAGGACCTTCTCAAAAAGATATCTTTGCCACACCCATTCACCTTTCAACACCCCCATCCTGGCAGTAAAAAAACCAAATGGGTCTTACCGACTAGTCCAAGACCTCCACTTAATTAATGCTGCTGTTGTTCCCATTCATCCTTTAACACCCAATCCCTATACTCTTTTGTTCCAGATCCCAGCTTCCACAACTCATTATTCAGTCCTAGACTTAAAAGATGCATTCTTCTCTATTCCCTTAGACCCCGCCTCCCAGGACATATTTGCCTTTACCTGGACTGACCCGAATACACGACACTCTGAACAACTCACCTGGACTGTCCTCCCCCAGGGATTCCAGGATAGCCCTCACCTCTTTGGCCAAGTGTTTGCCCAAGACCTCAAATATTTTCACTCTTCTCACCCACAGTCAACCCTCCTGTAGTATGTGATGACCTTTTGCTCTGCAGTCCCTCGTGGGAACAATCACAGGCCGACACCGCTTCGCTTCCCTTCTTAATTTCCTGGCAGACAAAGGGTATCACATTTCACCTTCTAAAGCCCA
>NW_007738625.1:42339-42543 GCF_000696425.1 Galeopterus variegatus | reverse complement strand
TCTACACAATGGAATACTACTCAGCTATAAAAACGAATGAAATACTGCCATTTGCAAAAACATGGATGGACCTTGAAAGAATAATATTGAGTGAAACGAGTCAGGCAGTGAAAAAGAAGTACCACATGTTTTCACTTATTGGAGGGAGCTAAAGGTGAATGAATCAATTCACACACATACATACACACACACACACACACACAC
>NW_007738625.1:10695-41405 GCF_000696425.1 Galeopterus variegatus | reverse complement strand
AAAAAAAAAAAAAAAAAAAAAAAAAAAAAAAAAAAAATCCCGGGGGGGGGGGGAGAGGAAGATTTAACAACCTCAACTTTTTTTTTTTTTTTTTTTGAAGCTCTTACAACGAGAAAATGGAGGGGACACATCTGGGTATCTGGGTGGGAGGGGGGAGAGGGAGGAGGGAGGGAGGTTTTAGTGATGGGACACAATAACTAACTACATTGTATATTGACAAAATAAAAATTTTTTAAAAAAGGAGAAAATAAATAAATATATAAATAAATAAAAAACAGTGAAAACTTGAAATATGCCCCAATAGACAATTGAAAAGAGGGTTAATTCAGAATGGACAAAAGAATTTCCAATTGGAGACCAGGTTGCAAAAGTTAGAATTCTTATGTGTGTAGCAAAGTCAATAAAAATCACTGGATATTTTTCCCCAAAATAATGCTTAACAGCACAGTAACTTGATAAAAACAAGAGGATAGATACAAGGGATATTTATGAAGATGAATAAACAGTACTTATTGGAGTAAGAATGAAAGCTGTCTACGATGACCCCCAGGTTTCTGGCTTGGTGGCTTGAGATATTAGGTAGATAGTAATGTTCTTTCTTAACACAGAAAATTCAGGTCAAGATAAAAATGTGGTGAAATGAAAAAATAATTTATTCACCTCAGTCTCCTGAAGTTATGGTAACCGAGAGACATCTAAGTGTCTATATATAAATGGATATATGTGTTTAGAGTTCAGGAAAGAAATCTGCTCTAACAATAGATCCTGTAGTTATAACTGCCTAGATGATACTTGGAGTTATTGTGTGGTGAGCTTACTCAGGAAGTATACAGCAAGAAAAGAATATGGCTAAGTAATGATTCCTGATTAACACAATTTTGCAAGCTAGATTGTGGAATCAGATGAAGAAAAGTCCATGCAGGACACTAAGATGAAACTCCATGAAAAGTAGGGGGGAAATTAGAAGTGACCTGGTATTTTAAGATCAAAAAGAGTGAGCCTCAATACAGAAGAAATTGTCAACAGTTTCAAGTACAGTCTTATACTTTTTAAGATGATGAAAAAAATATTCATGAGATGCACTGAATTTAGAAACTAGGACATCAGCACTTGGTGACCTTGGGAGATCAGGTTCAGTGGTTAGCATGGGTAGAAGCTGCATTCTAAAGAACCTAAATGTGAGTTGAAAGAGTCTCAACAATTTTTTAGAAAGCTTAGCAATGATGTAGTGGAGACAACGTAGTAAGTAGATGGTATGAAAGAATTGAGGGAAGACTTTTTTTTAATTAGAAGAGAATGAGGATTATTTTATAGTCAAAGCTAAGGACCATTAGAGAAATACAAAGAATGCTGTGGAAGAATTGAGCAAGGATGAGATCCAGAGATTTAGAATTTAGACTTAGGGAGTAGGAGAAACCCCCTTTCCACTGAAATAGACAGGAAAGAAGTGAACATAGATGGAGACACATTTACTATCTGATGTTGAAGGCAGGAAGCCAATGGAGTTTTTCTTTCAAGATCTCAGATTTCTCTTCAAAAGAAGAGATGACATGACTTCCTGATAGTTCAGAAAAATGCAGTAAAATGGAAAGTTTCACAAGAGTAGGGGAGGTTTAGATAGCTTTGGGGGAATAGTATGAGAGCTGGTGAACGGCATGAAGTAAATTCTGAGCAATGCTAAGAGACGAGATTAGGCTGAAGACTACAAACTTGTAATGAAACCAACAGCAATTTCTATTCTGGCTTAATAATACAGTTGTAAATATAAAGATTAAGAATGGTGAATCGATTGAGTTTTGGAGTTTTTTATTGTGGATGAGAGAAAAGCATGGGCAAGACAGTTCAAAGTACTGGTGTGAGTATAATTACTGATGCATAATAATGGAATATAGTACTTATAGAGGAGAGGGGCTGCAGTGCTGAGAGAAAATGGAGGGATCACAAAACCAGAGTATTCAATTATTTTGAAACATAAATTTTGTTGTAAAAGAAGCTAGTACCAAAAAGGGCTATGATCAAGAATAATCAATTGAAGTTTAATATCTAAGAAGTGGGATTGTACTAGATGTTGACAGATCTGATATTTGACCATGGGAGTGTTTTTGAATTTGAACTTGTCACTTTTACTGCCTCCCTTTCTCCTGACCAACAATCACCCCTTAAGGAGAAAATTCCCCTAATCAGTTATTCTGTCCAGAGGTCTCAAGTCTTATTAATGCAGTCCTTTCTCATACCTGGGCCACCCTTGCCCTACACCTTCTTTTTATCTGTTGTGCAAGGATATTGCAAACAAACAAACAAAAATCTATACATATCATTATTTTCTTTTCTTGAATGCTACCTCTTCCTTGCTTTCCTCAAATAACAGGATTTCTACATTTTATCATTGTCTTGTACTTTATATCTGTCTTATCTCAGGTGTCCTCATTCCCCATTGCTATTTCAAAAATACTTTCTTCAAAAATACCCTTTTGAAACTTACCAATTTACCTTTATATTTCTGTATTGTTAGTACAAACTAACATCTCCACACCTTTCCCTCACGTTCACTGATGACGTAGGCATCTGGAGCACAGCCTTCCTCTCCTCTTGAAATTCTGACAGCATCCCAGTCTATTTTGTTGATACTTCCAATTTCTTAAACATGTGCTCACGGATCTTTTCTTTTCAAACAAGTCTTACCCTCTTTGTATGTCATGACCCCGGTCTTAATGTTACCTGGAAAATCTGAAACTCTGAAATTGAATTACAATTAGAATCTTCTACAAATATAACTTTGACTCACTCCCACTTCATCCAGTCATCTTTTCCCTCTCACCTAGATTAATATTCATTTCTGTTAAGCCAGAAAATGACAAAGAATTTCAAAACACATCAATTACTTGTTTATCATGTGTTTTTCATAGTTGTCCCACCAATCCTTGGAACTAGAAAAATCCTAACATCTGCTCTATTTTCTTGCTCTCATGCTGATGCACACAGCCGGTGGAGGGGGTGGGGGGGTGTGAGAACCATGACAATTGGATCTGCCACAAATTTACTCACTATCTCAGCAAGATCCTCAGTGATGATTAGAAACTATTTTATTCATGCATAATGGATACCCATTTCAATCCTCACAAAAAATGTTCCCAAACTTTACCAAGCTCTTCCTCTTTTCTCAGGTATTGTCCTCTTTTATAACCCCAATGCTATGGTTCACTCTGGGCTTTTGTATGTTTCCTGGACTATTGCAGTTACATCCTAATTAGTCTATTGGCAAATAGGCCATTCCTGTGCCAGTTCTTCCAACTGCTACCAAAATAATACTTCTTAAAATGGAGATCTTATTATGACACTCCCCTACATCTAAAATTCAAATTAGTCTATACACTTTCAGGATAAAGTTCAAACTCTTTAGAGGTGAAAAAGAATATTTAGAAGTCCTTAAAAAACAGTTTCAACCTAAGTTTTTGAACTCATTATTAGTCTGCCACTCTTTCCACTTCCCTACATTTTCATAACCTTGATATACAAGACAATACATTTTATATCCCCCATCTAAAATAACTTTTCCTTATTCTTTGTGAGATAAAGTGCCATTAATTCTTTTCAAAAATAAAATATCAAAACCCCTGCAAATTCTTTCCAGCTTAGGACCCCAATGGCTCTATTAACATAATCCTGTTTTGGAACATAGCAGATGATATAATTATGTTCTCTAAAGGAAGATATTCTGTCTTGCTCATTTTCTTTGTTGGGATGCGTATAAAATGAATGAATTTATACTTAGAAATGAACTGGCTCCAAACAGACCATTTTTCTGGCCAAGAATAACCAAGATTTCCATGATTTGTGCAGGACTCTATTGAGCCAGAGGGAAGACTTCATCATCTCTTCTCTATCCCACACCCAAAGTTCCAGAGTTTCACTAGTCTCCAAGGAGTGAGGAAGCAGAAGAAGGAAACTTATTACTCTGTATAACAATAGAGATAGATCTTAAGATTATAACAGTGAAGAAGAAATTTGTAGGCAAGAAATATAGATTGATAAAATTATATAAATTAAAAAGACCAAACAATATTATATATCATTCATCTATCTATATATATGTAATTCAAAACAGTGAATTATAAATTCATTTTTGGAATATGTATGGTATATGCATTTTATGTATTCTCTGTAAGGATACATAAAAAGTTGTTAATAGGTGTTATGCTGTACAGAGAGAGAATAGGATTATGTAGGTAGATATAGAAAATCGAAGACAATTCCATTTTACCTTTAATATTATACTTCCTTTATCAGAAAAAATAGAATAAACCAAATATAATATAATCTTAACTATATTAAATTATGCATAAAATGCATTTCTATATTCAATTTCCAATTGTTTTCTAAAATATTATTTTTAGATGATGAAACATACAGTAAACCTATTGCTTTTCTCAGTTTCTGGTGAGCAAAAATGCTTATCTTCTGGATATGAAGAGAAGATGCAAGCATTAAAATCAAAATAAAATAAACTATTGTATTTTATTTACTTAGTTTGGGCTTCTAGTTGTTGTTGAGTAAACTGTGTCTTGGCAAAGAACCTAGATTTCCTTAGGAATCAAGTACTTTATCGTAGACAAAGAAGAATAAAAGGAAATTGTTCTATAGTACAGTTATGGCACATTCTCAAGAGAATGGTGTTGACAGTTCTATAATCACAGTCTGATGCAGTTCCCAGAAGACTATTAGATGTACAGGGCCTGACACAGAATCCATAATACTGTGTTTCTTGGCTAACTCTCAAAAATATGTTATATAAAGAACTATCTCATTCAAGTGTGTTCACCTATGAAGATTGTTAACTCCTATGTTATATATTTTATTTTTCTAATGGAAATGACAAACATACATAATGAAGAGACATGTCTTTTGATTGACCAACATAATTATACCTCATTGTTTTTTAACATTTGTTATCTTTATGAATACGTTGCCATCTATGTAATCATGTAGAGAAAAGATTTCTAGCATTAACTGAAATTAAACTAATATTTTTTGTAATTTTGATAAACCAAATATATTCAAATTTTATATATTTTATGCTTTAGGGTTCATGATGTATTTGTATTTTACTTGAAATTTTCAGAAAATAGCAAAAAGCCATTTATAATGCAGTTCTTTGGGGTGAAAAATATAAGGTAAGAAATAAGTATCTAGCCCTCCAATTTCTCTCTCCGAAGTGGCCGTAACTAACAGTTCTTGCAAACAAACCCACAATAGAGTGGAGGAAAATGATAGATGAATATAAGTACAGGAAGTAAAAAGCAAATACAGAGAGGGTAAATATGAAAGACTATTATGTGCTTAAAGTAACAATGTTAACAAATCACCATGGTATTTACAACCTCACCTGGAAGTGAAATATGTAAAGATAGCAACAACAACAACAAAGCCAGAGGTATTAAGTAGGATTAAAATTTTTTTCAAGTTCTTTACATTCTACTGTACCTGGAAAGAGGTTTACGACTTACGGATGTCTTTTGTAATTTTTGAAGTACCCAGTAAAACAATGGTAATCAAAGTCATAGCAAGTCAGATAATAGAAGAGACAGTTTGAAATAATAAAAATATTGGGCCGGCCCGGTGGCGCACTGCTATAGTGCGCCGCTTGGGAAGCACGGTGGCGCTCCCGCCGAGGGTTCGGATCCCACATGCGGACCGGTTCCCGCTCGCTGGCTGAGCGAGGCGCGGGGGCGACGCCAAGCCGAGGGTTCGGATCCCACGTGCGGACCGGTTCCCGCTCGCTGGCTGAGCGAGGCGCGGGGGCGACGCCAAGGGCTGCGATCCCGTTGCCGGTCCTGGTCCAGTGCAGGGGCGACACTGAGGGTTGCGATCCGTTGCCGGACACGGAAAAAGACCAAAAAAAAAAGAAATAATAAAAATATGCAATTGATACAGATAAAGATAGGAAAGGAGAAATAAAAAGAGTAAATAAAAATGCTGCAATCAGAACAAAAAGAGCAAGATGGTACACTGCAACATATGTGTATATATATATATATGTATATATATACACACACACACACATACACATATAAATACATGCTATGCAAACATGCGTGCAAGAAAAACAAAGCTGGCTTGGCTATATGCAGGTATTATATATTATTATATTTTTAATTATTGTTAACATTATATTAATATAGCACAAAATAAGACTTTAAGGTAAGATTGCTAGATAGGATAAATAGGGATATTTCATAATGATGGGTAATCAATTTAACAGAAACATAGAACATTAATAAATTAATATAAACTTAATAATATAGCATTAAAATACATAAGCCAAAAAGTGACAAAACTAGAATGAGAGATCAACAAACCAACAATGTGAACTGGAGATTTTAAAATACTTCTTCCAATAACTTATAGAAAAAGGAGACAGTTATAGAATATGTACACAACATGATTAATGAATTTGTCCTAATTGACATTTACAGAAAATTGTACTCAACAAATGCAGAAGAATACATGTCTTTTTCAAGTGCATATGGAACATTTACTAAAATATTCTGGACAATGAATTATGTCTCAACATATTTTAAAAGTTGAAATAAGACAACATAAGTTCTGTAAATGCCATAGAATTAAATTAGAACTCACTAAGGAAAACATAACTAGGACATTTCACGTTTCTGGAAATAAATCAAAAATTTCATAAATCACCTGTGGGTGAAATTTTAAAAGTCAATCATATGGGAAATTAGAAAATATTTTGAGTTCAATATAAGGAAAATATAGCAAATCAAAATTTTTAGAATTTGCAGCCAACGCAGTAAGTACAGAAAATTATTACAGATTTAAATGGTCATATTAGAGAAAAATTTTAAACTAATGACTTAAGGATCATTCTAAACAAGCTAGAAAGATATGAGCACTTTAAATGCAAATAGATGAGAAGAAATAATAAATGTGAGATCAGAAATTAATATAGTGGAAAACAAACAATAAATGATATTTGTAAAGTAAAAGATCTTTGTGAAAATTAATAAAACTGATATACCCCTAGCAACACCACTCAAGAGAAAACAAATTACTAACATCAGAAAAGAAAAAGTGGTCATCGATATAGATACTAAGTACATTAAAAAGAAAATAATAAAATACTATAAACAAGGTTATCACAATAGATTAAAAATTTGAATACTATAGACAAATTTTTTGAAAAACACAATTTCCCAAACTGATGAAGAATATGCATATAAACTTTAAATATAGATCTATTATCTATATTTATATAGATAAGTGTTTATCTATAACTATTAAAGAAAATTAATGTTATTAAAAACCTTTAAAATAAAAGATGCAAGTAGCTGCACTGGTGAATTTTCCCAATATTTTAAGAAGAAACAATATTTCTCCGAATTGTTCCAGAGGCTAGAATCACAAACTATTTTATGAAGCCAGAATAATCTTGGTACCCAAAACTGACAAGGATGTTAAAAGAAAGGCCAATTACAAGTCAATATCTACCATGATCATAGAAGCCAAAATTCTAAACAAGCATGAGGTAAAATCCACAGATACACATAAGATTAATACATCAAGACCACATGGGATTTATTCCAGATGTATATATTAGTTTGACTTTTGAAAAGCCAATCAATGGAATTCAAAACATTAACAAAATAAAAAGATAAGCCTGTGAACTTTTCCATTGAAACAGAAAAATACCCATTTACAATTTCAAAAAAAATCCCTCAAAAAACTAGGAATAGGAGAGAATTACCCTTTCATGAAAGATGGTACTAAAAAAACCTACAGCTGAAATCATATTCAACAATGAAACACTAATTTCACTTGTAAAGTTGAATGCCATCATCACTTTTATTCTACATTAATGCAGGAAAAATAATAACATTCATAAAATTGAAAAGGAAGGAGTTTAAATATCTTTATTTGCAGAACTCTTGATTGGGAATTTACAAACTCCAATAGAATCTACAAAAGAAACTGTTAGAATTTATAAGTAAATTTAGTAAGGTTACTGTTTATATAAAATACATTTGTATTTCTGTATACCAGCAGTACACAATTAAATATTATAAATAAAATATGCAATAATATCAAAAGTACTAAATTCTTTGGAATGAATCTAAAGAAAAAGACAAGATCCCAACACTGAAACTACAAAATATTGATGAGAAAAAAAGTTTAAATGGGGGCCGGCCCGGTGGCACACTGGATAGTGCGCCGCTTGGGAAGCACGGCGGTGCTCCCGCCCGGAGGTTCGGATCCCACATACGGACCGGTTCCCGCTCACTGAGCGAGGTGCGGGGGCAACACCGAGGGTTGCAATCCCGTTGCCGGTCCCCGGTCCGGTGCGGGGGCAACACTGAGGGTTGCGATCCGTTGCCGGACACGGAAAAAGACAAAAGACAGAAAAAAAAAAAAAAAAAAAAAGTTTAAATGAAAAAATAAAAGAAAAAGAAAGAGGAAGGAAGGAAGGAGTTAAAGTTCATGGATTAGAAAACCCGCGTTGTTATAATATCAGTTATCCTTAAACTTATTTATGCAATGCAATACTGATCAAAATCTGCTGGGTTTTTTTTTTGTGAAAAATGACAGGCTGATTATAAATTTATATGGAAAGAGCAAGAATGTGAAAGATCTAAGCAAATATTGAAAAAGAAGAAAAGTTGAAGAACTTAGACTACCAAATTTGAGACTTAATAGAAAGCTACAATAATTAAGACAGTGTGGTGAGGGGAAAATAATAGATAAACATAGCAATGAAACAGAATTAAAAGCCTAGGAACAGATCTACACATATGCACATTTTGATTTACAGCACAAGTACTATTGCCATCCAATGGCAGAAAGAATGTCTTTTTCTTTTTCTTTTTCTTTTTTTTTTTTGACCAGTAAGGGGATCGCAACCTCAGTAAGGTGTTGTCTGCGCCACGCTCAGCCAGTGAGCGCACCGGCCATCCCTATATAGGATCTGAACCCACGGCCTTGTTGCTACCAGTGCCGCACTCTCCCAAGTGAGCCACGGGGCCAGCCCAGAATGTCTTTTTCAATAAATGGAGCAGTTGTATATCCACATGCTGAAAAAGATCAGGCTTGACCCCTACCTTGACTTCTTGCAAAAACTTAAAGTTGATCCTAAACCTAAATATAAAAGTGAAACATTCAAGCTTCTGTTAAGGAACAGCAACAATAATAAATCAGAGATTATCTTCAGAATCTGGAAGTTGGCAAAGATTTCTTAAGCAAACAGAAAGCACTAACTTTTGAAAATTAGTGTATTACTGCCTTGGCAGTAGGCAGTGTGTCAGTCTCATAAATTAGTGTGCTAGACTTATTAAAATTAACTTCTTTCATCAGAACACATTGAGAAAGTGAATAAGCCACACTAGTCAAAGATATTTTCAACATATATATCTAAGAAAGACTCATATCTGTAACATATAAATATTTACTATATCTCAGTAACAAATAGACAACCCTATGAGAAAATAAAAAGAGACTTGAACCAGTATTTCACAAAAGAGGATTTCCAAATATCCAATAGTCATCTGAGAAAGTACTCATTATTACTCTTTCAGGGAAGAGGTAATTAAAGTGACAATGAAATCCAACACATTCACCAGAATAGTTCAAGTTGAAAAGACTCAATATTAAACATAAGCAAAGATGTGAAGCAACTGGATAAGCACACTTCACCAGTGTTGGTATGAAGAGTACAACTGCTTTGAAAAAAAAAAAAAAAAAGACTTCGGCATTTTCTTGTAATGTTGTGCATACACCTACCATAAAACAGTAATTCCAAGTCTAGATATACACCCAGGAGAATCTAAAACAAATGTCTGCAGAAACACTCATACAAGAATATTCAGAGTGACTTTATCACTATGTTGAGTCAAACACAAAAGAGTACATAAAATTTGAATACACTTTATGTAAAGTTTAAGAGCAGACAAATCTAATCCGTGGAACTAGAAGACAAAATAGCGGTTAGTTATCTCTCAGACATGAGAGAACCTTATCGGGTGATGGAAATGTTCTATATATTTATCTCAGCAGTAGTTACAAGGATACATACAATATATAAAACTCCATTGAGCTGCACACTGAATATTATGTGCTTTATTATATTTAAATAATACTTTTCTTAATCCCTTAAGAAATTCTCTATAAAATTCAAAATATAGAGTATGAAAGATGAAACACTCTAGGTGGTACCTTTAATACCAAAGTAGCCATAATGTGTGTTGAATTATCAATGTCGTGCTGAAAATTCACAAGACTCTATACTGTTTTGTAGCAGCACAGTCAGAGACATCAAGAAATGTACACTCAAAAATATTTCTTTAGCAATTTTCTACACTGGGAAAGTTCCAAATGGCAGTTCTCAATGAAGAAAAACCTCCTTGATAAAATATAGAAATATGGGTTGACAAAGCTGGTTCTATTCATCAGGAAGATATGGCAGAATTTGCAAAAAAAAAAAATTATAATCATATCAGCTGAATACATCAGTAGGTACTCTCATTTAAAAACTATGACTCTGTTTTATTTGCTTTCAGACCTGAATGCCAAACTTTTAAAATATCTTAAGGAATGATAGAAAGAGTGATGAAACAAAAGATATCACCAAGGCGGCAGAATAGACAGTCCCAGCATCACTACACCCTGAGATCAATTTACAACTATTAAAATAGAAAAACTGCTATTCTGTAATCACTGCAACTTGGAAGAAGAGGTTAGAGAGAGCCACTGAGTTTGTGAAGATATGGAAAGCCATGGCAGATGGTAGAAGGGACCACCCTGATTGGACCTATTCCCAGCCTTTCCCTGAGCCAGGTTACAGGATGTATGGAGCTGATAATTGGAAATGGCAAAGCTGCAGCAGAACCCTTTGCATGAAGCTACTCAGAGTCTACAGGGAAGAATGGTGCCATGACCACTGGCAAAAATTAAAAAATCACTTCATTGTGCACCATTCCATTTCCCAGGCCAGCAAAGTTGTTCATAAACTTCCTCAGTATCTGCATAAAAATGAGAGGCTGCAGCCAATAGGAGGAAGAATTCTCCCAGAGGTTGGTGAGTATTCCCAGGGTACTTTTGCAGGGCCTCCTCCATGGGAAACATTTGCAGTGCCAGGAGGACACTGATCCACCAGGGTGCATCAGGGAGCAGCACAGGCAGATACTCTACCTTCTGATTGGCACAAGACTAGTCAGTATGATAGAACTACAAGAGGTGCAGTTTGCAGGAAAGAGTCAGTATGGGCCAGAATTTGCACACAGCCTAGTTCTATCTTTGGTGACCCCATATGACCCAGAAGTGACCAAAAGGCTGACATTCAAAATGTGGTCTGCACAAAAGTGTTTCCCAGTGTGACAACGAACAGGCAGCAATTTAGCTTAGGCACAGAGTTCAAGTTCCAGTCCCTGCAGGAAATTTTCCTCAATATGAAAATTAATTATAGGACAGCAAATTAGCTCCAGGGCAGTCCTTAAATGGTTATGGATGATATTAATCCAACACAGAATGGATAAAAACACAGACCAGTGACAAAGTTGTGATATTGAGCAGTAAAGGTCTAATACCACAAAAGAGCACCTACAAAACCTAGAAGAAGTAACTGTCTCCTCAAATGCATAGTCATCAATGTAAAAACACAAGATCAAAAAAGAACAGAGAAATATGAAACCAGAAAAGGAAACCAACAAAGAGCCAGTAACAAACCCAGAAAAACAGCAAATTTATGAAATGTCTGACAGAGAATTCAAAATAATCTTCTAACAGATGTTCAGGGAGTCACGAGAAAATACAGATAGAAATTAAATTATATTTGGGAGACAATCCAGGAACAGAATAAGAAACTTGAAAAAGTAATAGAATCAGTTTTAAAAATCAAATAGAAATTCTAGAAACAAAGAACACATTAACTGAATTCAAAAGCTTGATAGAAAGCTCTGACAGCAGACTTGGGAAAACTGAGGAAAGAATCAGTGAGCTCAACGACTGAACATATGGAATTATCTGATTATAGGAGCAAAAAGAATAAAGAATTTAAAAAATGGAGCAAAACTGCAGCAGTTATAGGACTCTTTTTAGCAAAATAACCTCCACGTAATAGGTGCACCCAAGGAGGTGAAAAAGGAAGAGATCTAGAAAGCATATATGAGGAAATAGTGGCTGAAGATTTCCCAGGTATGGAGAAAGATGATATCATCCAGGTACAGGAACCTAAGAGATTAAATCATCAAATTCAATTCAAAGAGGATCACCACAAAGCACATCATAACCAAATTATCAAAAACTAAAGACAAAGAAAAAATACTGAAAGCAGCAAGAGAAAAGAAACACATAACATTTAATGGAGCCTCTGTAATGCTCTAGTGGATTTCTCAATAGAAATAGGCCGGGAGAGAATGGGGCAATGTATTCAAAGTGCTGAAGAAAAGACTGTCAAGCAAGAATTCTGTATACAGCAAAGCTAACCTTCAAATACAAAGGAGAAATAAAGTCTTTCCCAGACAAACAAAAGCTAAGGGAATTCATCAACATTAGATTTTCCTTACAAGAAATGCTAAAGGGACTCTTCAAGCTAAAAGAAGATGGCACTAAATTGTAACAAGAAAACAGTTGAAGGTACAAAACCCATTAATAAAGTAAATATACAAACATTCTCAGAATACTTTTGCATTGTAAAGGTGGTGAATAAACCAATTACATTACTGTGAAGACTAAAGGACAACACCAACAGGATAATAAATTCAGCAATAATATAAGAGATAGGCAGTATTAAAGATGTAATCTGAAACAAACAAAAATAAGTGGGGGATCAATGCCAAAGCGTAGAGTTGGCTTTGGTTTTCTCCTTTTTCTTAGCTATCAAAGCTAAGTCATTATTGGTTTTAAATAACCTGTTATACCTATAACATGTTTTTTGTAAGTCTCATGGTTACCATAACACAAAACCTATAGTAGACATACTAAAAATAAAAAGTGAGAAATCAAAGTATATCTGCCACTAGAGAAAACCACTTAATCACAAAGGAAGACAGTAAGACCAGAAAAAAGAAAAAAAAAAATCAACAAAACAACCAACCAGAAAACAAGTAATGAAATTGCAGTAACAAGTCCATATATATTAATAACTAAATGTAAATTAACCCCCAATTAAAGACAGAGTGGCTGAATGGTTTATAAAACAAGAACCAACAACATGCTACCTATAAGATACTCACTTCACCTATAAGGAAATGCACTGACTGAAAGTGAAGGGAAGGGATGGAAAAAGATTTCATGCAAATGGAAATTTAAAAAGAACAGGAGTAGCTATACTTATATCAGATAAAATAGACTTCATGCAAAGGAAAGTAAAACAAGGTCAGGAAGGTCATTATTATATAATGATAAAGGAATCAATTCAACAAGAGGATAAAAAATTTAAATGTACATACACCCAACTTGGGAGCACCCAGATATATAAAGCAAACACAACTATACTAATGAGAAAAATAGATCCCAACACAATAATATTTGGAGATTTTAATACCCCTCTTCAGCAAAGGAGAGATCAATCAAAGTTAATCTTCACTCTAGATGGAATAGACCTAACAGACATTTATAGAACATTTCATCCAACAGGTGCAGAATACACATTTTTCTCAGTGGCACATGGAACATTTCTAGATAGACCATATGTTAAGCAACAAAAGAAGTCTCAAAAAAGTTATAAAAATTTAAATTATACCAACTATCTTGTCTGACCACAACAGAATAATACTAAAAATCAGTAGCAAAAGGGGCACTGGAAAATGTACAAATACATGGAAATTAAACAACATGCTCCTAAACAATGAATGCAGCAATGAAGGAATTAAAAAGAAAATTTAAAAATTCTTGGAGACAAATGAAAATAAACACACAACATACCAGAACCTATGGGATAGAGCAAAAGCAGTTCTAAGAGAAAAGTTTATAGCAATAAATAAAAAGAAGAAAAACTTCAAATAAACAACCTAACATTGCACCTCAAGGAACTAGAAAAATAAGAACAAATCAAACCCCAGAAGAAGAGAAAAATCAAAGATCAGAGCAGAAATAAATGATATAGTGATTTTTAAAAACAATGCAAAAGATTGGTAAAACAGTTAGTTTTCTGAAAAGGTAAACAAAATTGATAAACTTTTAGCTAGACTCACAAAGAAAAAAAAGACAAGACTCAAATAAAATCAGAAATGAAAAGGAGACAACACAACTGACACCAGAGAAATAAAAAAGATCATAAGAGACTGTTAAAAACAACTACAATATACTCTAACAAACTAGAAAACCTAGTAGAAATGGATAAATTCTTGGACACATACAACCTACCAAGGTTAAGTCATGAAGAATTAGAAAATCTAAAAAAGATCAATAATGATTAATGAGATTGAAGCAATAATAAAAAGGAACAAAAAGTCCCCCAACAAAGAATGTGAAGATGGCTTCACTGCTGAATTCTACCAAACATTTAAAGAAGAACTAATACCAATTCTTCTAAAAAGTCTTTCAAAAAATTGAAGAGGAGGAAGTACTTTCAAACACATTCTATGAGGCCAGCATCACCATCATACCAAAACAGGAAGAAGACACAACAAAAAAACAAAACTGCAGACCAATATCCCTAATGAACATAGATGCAAGAATCCTTAGTGAAATACTAGCAAACCAAATCAAACAACACATTATAAAGGTCATTTACCACAATCAAGTGGAACTCATCTCATGGAGGAAATGATAATTCAAAATATTCAAACCAACAAATGTGATACATCACATCAACAGAATGAAGGGGGAAAAATTATCATTTTAGTAGATGCAGAAAATGCGTCTGATAAAACCCATCACCCTTCACTCAACAAATGACGTATAGAAGGAATTTTCCTCAACACAATAAAGACCATATGTAAAAATCCCACAACTAATATCATATTGAATGGTCAAAATTGAAGGCTTTTCCTCTAAGATCCGGAACAGAACAAGGATGCCCACCTTCCCCACTCTTATTCAACATAGCACTGGAAGTTCTAGCCAGTGGTATAAGGCAATAAAAAGCAATAAAATGCATCTAACTCAGAAAGAAGGAAGTCAAACTATCCCTATTTGCAGATGACATGATCATATACATAGAAAACCCTAAAGACTGCACAAAAAATAATAGAACTAATTAATGAATTCAGTAAGTAGCAGTATACAAAAACAATAAACAAACATTAATAGTATTCAAAAATCTAAAGGCAAAATGAAAAAACTAATTTCATTCAAAAAAAAAAAAAAAGAAAGAAATACCTAGGAGTAAATTTAACCAAGGAGGTGAAAGACTTCTACAATGAAAACTATAAAACATTGGTAAAATAAATTGAAGTTACAAATAAACATAAAAATATCATCTGTTCATAAATTGTCAAATCAATCTACACATTCAACATAATCCCTATCAAAATACCAATGACATTTTTCACAGAAATAGGAAAAAAAAATCTTAAAATTTCTATGGAACCACAAAAAAACCCGTATAGCCAAAGCAATCTTAAACAAAAATCAATGAATTTGGAGCCACCACACTACCTGACGTCAAAATATACCATAAAGTTACAGTAACCAAAACAGCATAGTACTAGCATTAAAACAGACAAACTGACCATTAGAACAGAATAGAGAGCCCAGAAATAAATCCACACATTTACAGCCAACTGATTTTTGACAAAGGTGCCAAGAATATACAGTGGGTAAAGCACAGCCACTTCAATAAATGGTGCTGGGAAAACTGGATGTCCACATGCAAAATATTGGAACTAGACACCTATTTCTCAACATACATAAAAAAATCAACTCAAAATGTATTAAAGACCTAAATTTAAACCCTGAAACTATAAAACTGCTAGAATAAAACATAAGGAAAATGCTACATGAAATAGGACTGGCCAGAGCTTTTTTGAACAAGACTAAAAAGATGTAAGCAACTAACGCAAAAAAAGACAGATATGACTACATCAAAAAGAAAAGCTCTGCACAGCCACAACACAATCAACAAAGTAAAGAGAACATACAGAGGGGGAGAAAGTGTTTACAAACTACATATTAGACTAGAGGCTAATATGCAGAATATACAAGAAACTCAACTCAACAGAAAAAAAAATTACACAATTAAAAAATGGATTAAGGACTTGAACAGACATCTCTCAAAAGAAGACATGCAAATAGCCAACAGGCACATGCAAAAATGTTCAACATCACTAATCATCATGGAAATGCAAATTAAAACCATAATGTGTTGCTTTGCCCCCCATGGATTTGTCACCCCACTTCCCCTGGGTGATGGAACCACAAAGGATTACTCAAAACCCATCTCTTCTGAGCAATGAGAGACCCCAAAGTGGTTAATCTCCCCCAGAACCCTCAAGTGAGAGGCATTCCTTCCTTGGGAAATTAACCCTGAATTTGGGTTCTCTTCCTGCATTTATTCTCGAGCCCAGGAACTTACAGGAAGAGACATAGGTGGGGTTATAGTTTAACAATATAGGCTGGTAACTTTCAGTGAAACAAGTCAGATGACATTCTGTTAAGGCAATTCAAGTGATCCACCAACAAAAGCTTGATCTTAGAAAACATTCCTTCTTACAGCAATTTCTCAGTATCTTTACCTATCAATCAGTAACTAGTCCGTCTTTGAGCCATCAACCTTGCTGTGTTAGAATTCTTTATCTTACACCAGAGACTTTATAGCCTGAGGAAAATTTCCTGTCCTTTGCAAGGTCAATATTTTAAACTGCAAGGCTTTGGAAAACCAGGCCCTCTGAAGTACATTTGCTTTATGAATCCTCTACAATAATGAGATATCATCTGACTTCAGTTAGAATGGCTACTGTCAAAAAGACAAAAAATAACAAATGCTGATGAGGATGTGGAGAAAAGGGAACTCTCCTTTGTTGGTGGGAATGAAAATTTGTACAGCCATTGCAGAAAACAATATGAAGTATCATTTGAGAACTAGAAATAGATCTACCTTATAACCCAGCAATCCAACTACTGGGTATATACCCAAAGGAAATTGTAGTGGATTGAATTATGTCCCCCCAAAGTTCACTGAAGCTTGAATTGTGTCTCCTAAATTTTATGTATTAGAAACTTGGCACCCAATGTGACTGTTAAGAGTGTTGGAAATCCTATTATAGTAATTGAAAAATGGAGCCTTGAAGAGATGATGAGACTATAGGACCATGCCATAGTGAATGGTTTAAAAATGGTAGTCATGGGCATGGTTTGGAGGGCTTTAAAAGGAGAGCAGGAAGAGTCTGTCTCTCTGTTTTCTCTGCTTCCACCATCTTGCAATGTGAGACACCTGAGTCACTGTCACCACCACCTGATGGCCTTTGGACTTCCCAGCCTCAGAAACTATAAGCAATAAATTTTGTTTTTCTTTACAAATCACCCAATTTCAGATATTGTGTTACAAGCAACAGAAACAGACTAATACAGAAATGAAATCAAAATATCCAAGAGACACCTGCACTTTCACATTCTTGTCAACACTATTCATAATAGCCAAGAGATG
Source organism: Galeopterus variegatus (assembly GCF_000696425.1). Lineage (NCBI taxonomy): Eukaryota > Metazoa > Chordata > Mammalia > Dermoptera > Cynocephalidae > Galeopterus > Galeopterus variegatus. The sequence continues at coordinate 23,812 of NW_007738625.1, read as the reverse complement.
AACCTAAATGCCAATCAACAGTTGAATAGATTTTTTACAACTGTGGTATATATACACAATGGAATACTATTCATCTATTTAAAAAAATGAAATCCTGCCATTCACAGCAACATGGACAGAACGGGAGACCATTCATGTTAAGTGAAGTAAGCCAGGCACAGAAAGACAAATACCACATGATATCACACATACATGGAATGTAAAAAAGTAATGATCATAGAAGTGGAGATTGGAATAATAATTACCAGAGGCTATAAGGGGAGGGTGCTCAGCACTGGGGAAGAGAAGTAGTGGACTACCAGTTACAAAACAATGCTATGTATCCTAAGTGGATCAACAATGTACAGTATATGCATATATTGAAACAATATACTGTACTTCACAAATACGTACAAATAAATGTTAAAACTAATAAAAAATTTAATTAAATTAAACTAAAAAAAGAAAAAGTAAAGAAACAAGAGAAAAAGCAGTAGAGCCTACTCTGCAGGTGCAACATCATGATGTTAGCCTTAGTTCAGCACTGTCTTCCCTCCAAACACATGCACAGCCCAGAGAAAATCTTGAGCAGAAATTGTTAGAATCCCTGTTTTTCACAGAACACTAAAGCGAAATTGATCAAGTAAAACTGGCTCAAGTACTTTAAGTAATTGTCTGATTACCAAATAATTACTTGTTATAAAAATGGCATTTTCTGAGGAGTGTCTCAGACCTCACAAAGTAAATAGCTTCCAGGACAACTGCTAAAGAGCTATTTTATCTCGGGCACATCAAACCAGCATCCTGAGTTGGTTTTCTTCATTTTTAAAATATAGGTTATATTTTTAGTTCTATATGTTTTTTAAATTTTTTAATTGATAAATAAATACAAATAATAATTGTATATATTTATGGGGTACAATGTGATGTTTTGATGCATTATGGAATACATAATGTATACATTGTGGAATGATCAAATCAGGCTAATAAACACATCCAACACCTGAAATATTTATCATTTCTTTCTGGTGAAAACATTTAAAATCCTCTTTTTGCTATTTTGAAATATATGATATATTATTATTAACAATAGTCACCATGTTGTGCAATAGAACACCAAAAGTCATTCCTTCTGTCTAACTGACACTTTGTATGCTTTGACCAATGTCCCCCCATCTCCATTTGCCACCGCCTCAAAGCCTCCACTAATCACCATTCTACTCTCTTTGTCTATGAATTTGACTTTTTCAGAATCCACATATAAATGAGATCATGTAGCATTTGTCTCTCTGTACCTGCCTTATTTCACTTAACATAATGCCTATTAGATCCATCCGTGTTGTCACAAGTCACAGAATTTCCTGCTATTTAAGGGCTGAATAGTATTCCATTGTGTATATATACCACACGTAGCATTTGTCTCTCTGTACCTGCCTTATTTCACTTAACATAATGCCTATTAGATCCATCCATGTTGTCACAAGTCACAGAATTTCCTGCTATTTAAGGGCTGAATAGTATTCCATTGTGTATATATACCACATTTTTTAATTCATTTGTCTGTGAGCACTTCTGTGATTTTCATATCTTGACCATTGTGATTGCTGCAATGAATATGGGAGTGCAGATATCTCCTGTACATGCTGATTTCATTTCCTTTAGATGTTACTCAGTAGTGGGATTGCTGGATCATATGGTAGTTCTATTTTTAATTTTTGGAGTAATCTTCATACTATTTTTCATAATGGCTGTACTAATTTACATTCCCACCAACTGTGTTCAAATGTTCCCTTTTCTCCACATTCTCTTCAACACTTGTTATCCTCTAACTTTTTGATAATAGGCATTCTAGTAGGTGTGAGGTGATATTTTATTGTGATTTTAATTTGCATTCTCCTGATGATTAGTAGTATTGAGCTTTTTTCCAGGTACCTGTTGCCCATCGTTTGTCTTCTTTTGAGAAACGTCTATTCAAGTCATTTCCCCATTTCTTAATCAGGTTATTTGTCCTCTTGCTATTGAGTTGTTTGAGTTCCTTATATATTTTGGATATTAACCCCTTGTCAGAGGTGTAGTTGACAAATATTTTCTCCCATTCTATGGGCTATCACTTCACTCTGTTACTTGATTCTTTCTTTTGCTGTGCAGAAGCTTTTTAGTTTGGTCTAATCCCATCTGTCTTTTTGGCTTTTGTTGCCTGCGTTTTGGGGGTCATTGCCAAGATCAACGTCCCGAAGCTTTTCCCCTATGTTTTATTCTAGTAGTTTCATAACTTGGGGTCATAGATTTAAGTATTTAATCCATTTTGAGTTAATTCTTGTATACAGTGTGAGATAAGGGTCTAGTTTCATTTTGCATGTTTCCAGCATTATTTACTAAAGAGACTGCCCTTTCCCCATTGTTCTAGGCATCTTTATCGAAAATCAGTTGGTTGTAAATGAATGGATCTATTTCTTGGTTCTCTATTCTGTTCTCTTGGTATGTGTGTTTGTTTTTATGACAGTACATACTGTTTGGGTTACTGTAGCTTTTCACTGTTTTGAGGACAGATAGTGTGAAACCTCCTCTTTGTACTTTTTGCTCAAGATTGCTTCATCCATTTAGGGTCTTTTGTAATTCCATATAAATTTTAAAATTGTTTTCCCTATTTCTATAAAGAATGTCATTGGTGTCCTGACAGGTTTTGCATTGAATCTGTAGATCATTTGGGGTAGTATGAACATTTTAACAATATTAATTCTTCCCATACATGAACACAGGATATTTCTCCATTTATTTGTGTCTTCATCATTTTCTTTCATTAATGTTTAATAGTTTTTGTGTAGAGATCTTTCACCTTCTTCTTTAAATTTATTTCTAAGTATTTTAATTTTTTGTTGTTATTCTAAATGGAATTATTTTCTTGATTCCTTTTCAGGTATTTTGCTGTTAGCGTACTACTGATTTCTGTAAGTTGATTTTGTATCCTGCAACTTTACTGAGTTTTTTTACTCATTCTAACAGTTTTTTTGGTGAAGTCTTTAGGTTTTCTATATACAAGGCCATGTCATCTGCAAACAGGGACAATTTAACTTCTTTCTTCCCAATTTGGATGACTTCTATTTCTTTCTCTTGCCTAATTTCTCTGGCTAGGACATCCAGTACTATATTGAATAGAAATGGTGTAAGTGGCCATCTTTGTCTTGTTCCAGATCTTAGAGGAAAAGCCAAAAGTATAATGAGCATGATGTTAGATATGGGTGTGTCATATATGACCTTTATTGTGTTGAGGTGCATTTTGTCTATACATAATTTGATGAGAGTTTTTCTTATGAAAGAATGTTAAATTTTATAAAATGCTTTTTCTGCATTTATTGAAATGGTCATATGGTTTTGTCCTCCATTCTGTTAATATGATGTATAAAAATTATTGATTTATGTATTTTGAACTATCCTTGTACCCCAGGGATGAATCTCACTTGAGCATGGTGGATGATCTTTTTAATGTGGTGTTGAATTTGGTTTGGTAGCATTTTGTTGAGGATTTTTGCATCAGTGATATCAACCTGTAGTTTGCTCTTCTTGTAGTACCTTTGTCTGGCTTTGTTATCAGGGTAATGCTAACCTTGTAAAATGAGTTTGGAGGTATTGTCTCCTTTTCAACTTTTTGGAAGAATTTGAGAAGGGTTGGTTTTAGTTTGTTTGTTTTTGTAGTACCTTTGTCTGGCTTTGTTATCAGGGTAATGCTAACCTTGTAAAATGAGTTTGGAAGTATTGCCTCCTTTTCAACTTTTTGGAAGAATTTGAGAAGGGTTGGTTTTAGTTTGTTTGTTTGAATTCAGGTGTGAATCCATCTAGTCCCAGGCTTTTCTGTGTTGGGTGACTCTTAATTACTGATTCATTCTTCTTACTTGTTATTGGTCTATTCAGGTTTCCTCTTTCTTTATGATTCAGTCTCAGTAGGTTATACATTTCTAGGAGTTTATACATTTCTTGTAGGTTATACGATTTGTTGGCATATAGTTGTTGATAGTAGTCTTATGATCCTTTGTATTTCTGTTATTATTTGTTATGTCTCCTCTTTTATATCTGATTTTATATATGTGAGTTTTCTCTCTTTTTTTCCTTAGTTTGCAAATTTTGTTTAGCTTTTCAAAATACCAACTCCTAATTTTGTTTATTTTTGCTATTGTTTTTCTAGTCTTTATTTTATTTTATTTTGCTCTAATCTTCATGTTTTTGATAAGCTAGAAGTCCCAGGTCTACTATCCAGATAATGCTAACTGAAATTCTCATGAGCTGTGCAAAAATGAGAACAACTATTCCATAGTACTGAGATCCATTGATGCACTTTATAATAAGAATATGAGAGACGGCATGCCTTCAGACACTTTCCTAAGAGCAGGTTAGGGACTGGACATATTAAGAAAATATTGCTTACATCCCCTATGGAAGCAAAATCATCACTTGTCTGTTGCCCCAGGGTGAGCAGCATCGTCTGGCAGTTGGCCGAGTCTCCTCAGCCATATCTTCCCATCAGATTATTTACTTTGTTATAGGAAATCAATGATAAAATTTAGAACTTTGCCTATTAAGTATTTCATAACATAAAACATATTAACAGAGTAGAAAACAACACTGAATTTTAGTTGCCTATACTTTGAAGACTGAAACTGATATGGTTTCAAACTGAGACAATAATATGTAAAGCTGACCTACAATCATACTGCTTAGATGGCTCTGAGAGTTCCAATTCCCACTCTGGAAAAATGCAGGGTGTCCTGGGGAATTAATCAGCAAAGAACCAAATATATCGGTCATTTTTACTGGGCTCCTTCATAGACTGTGCTGGCATTTGAGCAAAAGCAGAAGCTGGTATGATTATCAAACTATGTCTCCTCTTTTATATCTGATTTTATATATGTGAGTTTTCTCTCTTTTTTTCCTTAGTTTAGCTAAAGGTTTGCAAATTTTGTTTAGCTTTTCAAAATACCAACTCCTAATTTTGTTTATTTTTGCTATTGTTTTTCTAGTCCTTATTTTATTTTATTTTGCTCTAATCTTCATGTTTTCGATAAGCTAGAAGTCCCAGGTCTACTAGCCAGATAATGCTAACTGAAATTCTCATGAGCTGTGCAAAAATGAGAACAACTATTCCATAGTACTGAGATCCATTGATGCACTTTATAATAAGAATATGAGAGACGGCATGCCTTCAGACACTTTCCTAAGAGCAGGTTGGGGACCGGACATATTAAGAAAATATTGCTTACATCCCCTATGGAAGCAAAATCATCACTTGTCTGTTGCCCCAGTGTGAGCAGCATCGTCTGGCAGTTGGCTGAGTCTCCTCAGCCGTATCTTCCCATCAGATTATTTACTTTGTTATAGGAAATCAGTGATAAAATTTAGGACTTTGCCTATTAAGTATTTCATAACATAAAACATATTGGAGATATACCTAGAATATATAGTTTTAATTTTATATAAATTTATTTATCAAAACTACAGTGGTTGGATAAATTTAATGTGTACAGTGGAAATTTTTTTTTTAAAGAAATCTACTTTATAAGAAATTTGAAATAGCATCCCAGTTCTGTCCCAGAAACAGAACAGGTTAAATGAATAGGTTCAGGAAAACTGGTGCAGGTCAGTCAGAACTTGGAGAGGGAGAGAAAAAAGAGAGAGGAAATGGGCAGAACTGCAGAAAGGTTGGTATTCTCTTTATTTTTAAAGAACACAGTTTCTAGGGCATTATGAGAATTAAGGATCAAAGTTATTCTACACATACACCACTCCTAGTTAATCTGGAAATAGAACCTTCATGTTATCGAAATAACATCAAGATGAAAAATACATGCAAATAAAGTAAATGCAATAAGAGGAGGATCTCCAGTTATTCTAGGTGGGCTGTTTCAGAAATATTTGCTGAAGCTGAGCCAAAATTAGGGCCTGAGGGGAAGAACATGAGTGATGTGTTAAAGGGTTAACTTCAGCCAGCATACCTAAAAGAGAGAAGCTTTTCCCCCAGGTATTGCTGAGTTGTTATTTCTAATGACTATTTCAATAGCTTTCAGCATTAAATAATTAATTATAAACCTATACATTCATGTTGTCTCACCTGATTTACTCATTGACTTCTCTACTTGGAAGGAAATATAAGGAATCAGAGATTTTGGACTGGTAAAAGCCAAGTCTCACTCTCCCTCTGCTCCAGAGAGGGGTTTCAGTAGCCCAGGCAGCTTGCTGTTTGATGGCTCTTAGTACTCAGGAGGAAGGAGCTATCCACAGTGCTATAAATACTGATCCATTCATGCAGGTGGGTAGCCTTCATTACCATGTTTTATATTCTGCACAGATATGTTAAATCAAAGTGATACATGCACATTTTAAAAGTGTAACTATAATGAAAAACAACTGACCCCTTCCTCACCTCTCCTTATCGTTGAATCCCTCTCCTCTAATATTTTTAGCTATTTTCTCTGACACTCATATGCTTGGTTATAAATAATAGAGTTATACTCCTATTTCCTGAGTTATCAATTTAAGAAATTAACAATTTTATCGAAGAGGATTTAGACTTCCACTTACTAGCTCTTTTTTAGTACCAGCCTCTATTCCTCTCGCTCTGCTATGCCTTGGGTGTCCTTGAGTATGAAGCCTTTAGTTCAACTTCATCAAATAGACCTCAATTCTCTTGCAGGGAGTGCAAGAGGCAACTGTTTAGCTGCACGGGACTGGGGAGGGACGCTGGGGTCAAAGCCTTTTGCGAACACTTTCAGTGTATCCTCCTTATTTGAGTCCATGACTCGTCCTTCCCTGCCATACCTGGTGCTCCAGGGTGAGCGCCTTTCCAGCAAGAGCTGCCTCGCTTGCCTTTGGCATTCCTTTTCCATCTCATAACATTCCAACTTCTAAAAAATGTGTTGTCATTTTCTAACTTGAATTTTGTTGGTTTATATCATATTTATTTCCTTACTTTCACTTTACTCAGATTTCAGAAAGAAGCTCAGATAAATCCATATGTACAGAACATCATATTTAACCCAAAATCTCCTGAATAAATAGTATGATCCCTTTATTGCTTCATTGTAACACTTCTGTATAAACTTAAGAGTCACCAGGTTTTGTTTGGTTTAATTTTACAGTCAATACTCATGGTTTTAATTTTGATAATACAATGAGAATAAAAACAGACACTCTCATACAATGATCTTGGCCATGTACATTGGTAAAACTCTTTCTGAAAACCATGTAACAGTATATCTGAAAGCCTTTAAAATTTTAAGGCTCTTGGACCTAGTAAAATTCCACCTTAAAAAATATGTCCTAAGGAAACAATTTTAAGTATAAGAATAAAAAATTATGAACAAAGATATTTTTAATGTACTTATTATGAAAGGATAAACTAGGAGATAATCCCATACGAACAAACAGTAAGAAAATAGCTAAGTAAGGAAAGGCATAAACATCAAGTAGAATGGATACAGATATTTTTAAATGTTGCTTACAAAAACTGTGTGAAAACAATGAAGTTGGAAACTGGGCTAAAGGCCCACTCAAAATAGTTCTAGGCTCAGTGAGAAAGGTTTCTTCAAACATAGAACAATACCTTGGAAATCTGTTTATTGAAGATGTATTTATACATTAGCATGTTGACACTGTAAAGCAGTTATTTGTTCTTAAACAAGACTTATTTGGTACTTAAAATATCTTCTAAGAACTAATTCTTAGAAATTATAGGAAGTGAAAAAACAGAATCCAAGTACCTGAATATCACAGTGAAGCTCAGTTCAAAAGAATTTGGAGTATATTGGAATATGCATATTTACTTTTATAGCAGTACTAAATGGCTTCTGAATGTCTAGTTTGATAATGATGCAGGAATATTCTTACTTGAGGGACCAGTGAAACTAATTCCTTTGGAACATTGGCATTTTGAATTTCTGAGCTTCATATGAATTAACCCATTTCCCATTATTTCTCACAGATACACATATGGAGCAAGTAGTTTCCTAAGTTTATAATTAGTGAGCTATGAAGAATATTTGGCATCCTGTTGAAAACTATATTATAAAACCCAACTCTCCTATACCCTCAGTCAATTGTTCTTTGCACTGGTCTTTGCTGTCATTTCATCAGATTAAAAAAGTCTCCCTCAAGGGTGATCAACTGTATTCCAGAAGACATTAACCTCTCCCTTCCTGTCAATGATTTTAGAGTGCTAAAATAATAGATAAATAAATAAACTAGAGTGAGCCTGAAGCCCACGAGAACATTAATGATCAATTATGTTGTCTGAACAAAGTTTATGATTGAAATTCAATGACTGAAGCCAATGTGACAACATTACTTTAAGTGAATCCAAATGGCTTAATGACCTATGTCAGAATGAAGAATCACTATATGTCATTAATATAATGTTATAGGCACTGAGAAAATAAATAACTAGTGAGATATTTTATGCTGAATGACTATCTGGAAAGATTGTTTATTTAAAAATGTTTTAAAAAGAAGTTTATCCTGGGCCAACCCCATGGCTTACTCGGGAGAGTGTGGCAATGAGAGCGCCGAGGCCGTGGGTTCGGATCCTATATTGGGATGGCCGGTGCGCTCACTGGCTGAGCGCAGTGTGGGCGACACCAAGCCAAGGGTTACGATCCCCTTACCGGTCGCAAAAAAAAAAAAAAAAAAGAAGTTTATCCTTCTTGATTACTATAGACGACTTTAGTCAAACTAATAATATGCACTTCAATATCTAAGATAAAAATTTGACCTATAATTAGTGTTGTGCCTTGAGTGATTCTCCAAAGTAGATAGAATTCTATTTTAATGAGTACCATCTTAGCATTTCACTCTATGCAATGACTATTTCCATTTTCTATTAATACTACTTTGGTGCTATAAATATAACACAATCTATTTTTTAAAGTCCTATAAAATATATGTGCTCATAAATCTATGCCTATAATCTGTTTAAAATAGTATCCTTTTGTTCAGTATTAATATGTACATGTACAATAACTTTATATAAATGTGTATTTAAGGTTAAATTATTGAAGTGCATTATGAATATTTGAATGGATTTTGAATGGATTCCCTCTTTGTAATTCTGTGTGTTAGTGGGAATAATAGTCATCTTTCTTAGACCCAATCATGGGATGATCCAGGAAAGAAAAAAAAGAAAAGAAATGTGTAACTTTAGGTAATGCCAGAACTTACCAGAAATGTGGACATGTTCCTTACTGAAATGTCAGGTCCTTGTTGTAAAGTGAAAAATAGAAAGAAAACTGCATTGAGAATAAGATTAAAGTCTGTAATTCCATTGTGCTACCAGCTGTCAAATTTCCACAGTAAGAGCTCTTTTGACAGGAAAAATTATAATGTCTATATTCACAAATCATCAATACAACATTTTGAAAAATGTGGCAAATTCTATTGGAAATATAATCAAACACATGTACTCTCTTCCTACAAGACTCCAATGAAATAAGTAACTTTTAACAGGTTTGTTTTATTATTTTTTTTATATGTTCTTTCTCTCAAAAAGATTATTGTTCAATTTTCAGGATTCCCATAGCATTTTGTACTTAATTAATTTTCTTCAAGTATCTTACTATTGTGTAATAAAACGTGTCTATGATTATTTATTTCACTAAGCCAGGAGCTCTTTAAAGGCTGGAACTTTCTCACTTATTTTTATATTCCAGGTAAGTGCCATTAGATAATCAATTCTTAGTAAATGTTTCTAAAATATAAAATTTTTCTCAACAAATATTTATTGAGCTCTTACTGTTCTACAGTAAATAAGATTAAGTCACTTATGGAACTTACACACCAGTGTAAGGGACAGATAAATATACAAATATATATCTGTTCTATGAAAAAAAAGTATTTTGAGGGGGCAGTAATAGACAGGTGCTATTTCAGATAGAATACACATGGAAGGCCTCTCTGAGTTGGTGATGAGATTGGAGTAGAGACCTCAGTGAATAAGAGGGAGTGTGCCACTGGGTGGGGGTGGCAACGATTCTCTCTTTGACCAAACTCTAGTCAGGCTCCTCTGAGCTCTCTTCTTGACTAGGCATCAACCTTGGCCCACAAAAACTGCAGACTCTCAGCACAAATGATTTCATTCACCCCCTCCCCATCCCCTATATACACAGACACATTAAGAGGCTTGAACAAACACTAGCATAGTTTCTAACAGCTCAAGGCCCCATCCCTGTAGCCCTCTTAGGTGCATGACTTAAAAAAATCTCAATGCTGCAAGGAGAATTTACTGTTCATTCCAGCCAAATCTCGTGATAGGCAGATAGATCCATAAACCCCCTCTAAGGGAAGTTACTTTAGAAAGCTTGCAGTTATAAATTATTTTTCTGACCCTTTAAGATGCATATCTCCTATCACCCAGGACTGTCTTCTCAAGCACCTGAGAACCTCTCTTTGAAATGCAAACTTTCAGGGAGATAACTCACTACTGTTCCCAGTCCCTAATGGAGAGCAAGAGCCTAACTTCTGTGCACTCTTTGCTTAACTTGCACCACTGCCTCTTGTAGTAAAGATATGAGAAATTTGCTTCTCTTCTGGATAAGCTGCAATTAATACACCCAGATGGCTAGCCATGGACCAACCTCCCTTAATGCCCCAGGGTGTCAGTCCTTTAGCACATCCTAGCCTTTAAAACGTCTCCAGTTTTTTGTTTCATTAAAGTTGAGTTCAGTTTATGCTGGACCCTATTCCCTACTTCAATAGTTATTACTAAATAAAATCTGTTCTTACTGGTTTGACTCATATCTGGCTGTGTTTATCTTTACAGGAGTATATGTGCAGAATGATCTCTTAGGCAGAGGAAAAAGCTCTCAGGTTGACGTTTGCTTGGCGCTTTTGAGGAACATAGAGATCAGTGAGGCCACAGCAGAGTAAAAGAGCAGCGGTGCAACAGGATAAGATTAGACAGTTCTGGGGCCTGTATGCCCTGGTTAGAACTTTGGATTTTACGTGAGTGAGACGGGAAGCACTGAAGGATCCTGAGCAGGGAATGCTGTGATCTGATTTGCTTTTTTATCTGATTTTGCTCTACTCTGGCTGTAGAATAGAGAATAGGCTGGTGGAGAGCTAAAGGAAAAAATGAAAGGAGGAAGGCCGATTAGGAGACTACAGCAATGTCTGGAAGAGAAATAGCATGGCTTTGACCAGGGTGTGGTGGTAGTGGTGAAGGTGTTGAGAAGTGGTCAGACTGTATAGATTCTGAAGGAAAAGCTGACAGAATCTGCTATTGGATTAGATTTGGGGTATGAGAGAAAAAAGGAGCCATTATTACATGAATATCAAGCAATTGGTTCAGTAGAAGAAATAAATATAAACATTATCACAGTTACAGTACTTGAGGCCACTCTTTTAGAAGTAGCAAAACCTTAGCTTTCATATAGTCTCTTTATTTTTCAAATAAAGTCTCTACTAAATCCTGTCTGAAAATTTTGAAGTTCAGTGTACCTCCTATGAATCATTTATTATTAGAAGAGCTGCATTCAAAGTTCATCTCCTATGTAGTAAGGTTTCTGTAAGCTTGTTGTAAGTGTGTCTACCTGGTCATGGGTGGATAGTGTTCCATGCCATATACAACCTTTTAGACCCTTTTGATGTGCCTGCCTAAAACCATTGTCTCACCTGCTGACCATACCTATGGCTCTCTTGACACCAGCTGGGCTAATTACCATCACCTTCACAATTATTGAATGCATGAGTACTTTTTGTGTAAGTCAGTTTAATTCTGCATTAGAGATAACTTTGATGTGAATGCTTTTGCTCCATATACAGAAAATAGTTCATAGTAAATAGGCTAGTCTGCCCTACTTAACTTGGAAAAAAACGTTTATTACTACTCAAAACCATAGGGAACATTGCTCTGACATGAAATAAGCAAGATTTACCTAGCTCAATAACAGACAATATATCAAATACTAAAACCTTATACAATTCTAAAAGAATCATAGCAAATACATCCAGCACAGACCACTTAAAAGTGTCTCTAGAGCCAAGAATTTTCTAAAGTCTTTGTATTGAATCTCGGAAACAGAGTTTAGAGAAAGGATTAAAAAAAGATCTTGGGGTTCACCTAAAATCCATGTGTCTAAAATATAATCCCAGATAAAACTATTTAAAAAGCAATCAACTGGGAGGATATTTTAGCTGCATTTGGTGTCTAGGATAGTACCATTCATTCATTCATGCATTGAACATATATGGAGATCCTACTATATGCCAGTCACAATATTCTACACTAGTATAAATCAGTATATTCCTGAAGTGCTCACAACTACTGCCCTAACTCCAAGTAGAAACCACAGCCTATTGACAAAACCTGACATGAGTTTAATTACTTTCTTTATAGCACTTATCTTTAGTGTCTGAAGCAATTTGCATTTACATTGACTCCAGACCCTGACCTCAGATTAGTCTTATGAATTACAAATTCTAATTTACTCCTCTGTAAAATGGACTGTGAAAGAGATGATACCTATATCCAATTTCTGTATTCTTCTATCAGAGTATATTAACATTTCAGTTTATTTAGTGTATTCTGTAAAGATCCTATGAATTTGTGTCTAGCAGATTAATCAATTCAAAGATAGCTTCAGTTACCTAAAAATGACTGGGGAGCTACATAATGATTATGGAAAGGCTTCCTGGGAATTTTTTGAGATTTTTAAGAATTCTTAACCACACTAAATCACTATAAAATAAACATATCATATTTTCCTTTAAGGGTTTAAACAGTTTTCAAAAGTTAGGACTTTCATCAACAGGGGCACTGGATAAACTATGGTGCTACTCTCCTGAATTTCAACCCTCTCCTGTAGCATCAGATTTTTATCCTTCTGATTCAGACAAATGGGATAATTTACTTACTTTGCATTGTACTGCTTCTGGAAGCAACTGTGAAGATTAAGATAAATACATATTTCTTGTCCTTATGTATCTTATCACTCCAAAGTTGTCAAAGTTAATGTGTAGCCTACTGAAAAATAACTCCTACTGTTCCCAAAAAAGGAAAAGAGAAGGTCTAAATTGTAGTCTTATTTATTGTTATCATCATTCCTTCTTTGCTTTTGACACAGGAATCCTCCCTTCCCCCTCCCCATCACCCCTCTCCCCT
>NW_007738625.1:8649-9845 GCF_000696425.1 Galeopterus variegatus | reverse complement strand
CATCACCCTCTCCCTTCCCCCTCCCCATCACCCCTCTCCCCTCCTCTTAACAATTCTAGGCTCCCAGTAGTACTGCTTTATAAAGCTACAAGTAAAAACTAAAATGAAAAAAAATAAGACACTTAAGGTAAAATATGTTTTATTCATTTTTCTGTCTTTCCTATAGGGAATTCTAGGAGTATCATTAAAATAATTTTGAACACTGCTTTCAGTTCTTCGTGACATATTAGTTTTAGTGTTTGGTTCATAAATATTGAGAGAAAAACAAAATTAAGGGTAAATTTAATTCACATTATTGTCAGAAAAACAAAACGTAGATACATTACATTACATTAACATAAGTATTTGCTTTTGTCAAGGCAAAATTACTTATCAAGCCTTTTTTACTAAAAAAAACCTCTATATAAGAAGTATATTATCATTTTCAAATGAAGAAATTTAAGCAAACAAGTTGGGGTTTTTTTAATATTTTAAAAATAAATTTATTTTTTAATTGACATGTATTGATTGTACATATTACAGGGTACAGAGTTATATTTCAATACATGTACACAATATGTGATGATCAAATCAGGGTAATTAACATATTCATCACTGCAAAAATTTATCATTTCTTCCTGATCACAAATTGTTTTTATTTTATTGTATCTTATTTTTGATTTTAATTTATCGATATACAATGTAGTTGATTTTCATATCCCTTTACTGATTCCTCTTCCCCCCTCCCTCTTCCCCATCCCACCCATCAACATCAGATCTGTTCATTTGTCTTAACAAGTTCAAGGAATTGTTGTGATTGTTGTGTCTTCTTCCCTGCCCCACCAAGGTAATTTACATTCTGTTTTCCTTCCAAAACAGGAGAAATCACACAATTAACTGCAAAGAATTTCAAATGACTTCAATCACTGATTGACATAGTATGAACTACTCCTACCCTGTCTGAAAAAAGCAAAAGAAAATCCTACCTCAGAGACATAACAAGAGATACCCAAAGTATCTCTAAATATTTATATATAACAATCAACATTGTAAAAGACAGACAAAAAAGAAATGAATTGACCAGAAACGAAGAAAAGAGAGGAAATAGACAACAGAAACAATCAGATAATAAAGGTAATAGAGACAAATACAAAAGCAATGGTTAATTTTGTCATGAATTTAAAAGTCAAAATGGAGAATTTTTCAGACAAGAACTA
>NW_007738625.1:0-7433 GCF_000696425.1 Galeopterus variegatus | reverse complement strand
AAACAGAAAGGGCATATAGGGGACAAAATGCAAATTTGACTCAACTATATTATTAAAAGTGACAAGTAAAAATTAAAACACATACAAAATTAAAATATTCTACAACAATACTACAAAAACTGGAAGGGGAATAGAGTCAAAGTGCTCTAAAGACCTTGCTTTGTTTGAGATGTAGGACAGTACTTTTAATAGTGATAAATAGTAATAAATCAGACAAATGAAGAATAGAAATACTTGGGCCAGCCCGGTGGCGCACTGCTACAGTGCGCCTCTTGGGAAGCGCGGCGGCGCTCCCGCCAAGGGTTCGGATCCCACATACAGACCGGCCGCTCACTGGCTGAGCAAGGTGCGGGAGCAACACCAAGGGTTGCGATACCGTTGCCGGTCCCGGTCCGGTACAGGCACGACACTGAGGGTTGCGATCCGTTGCTGGTCACAAAAAAAAGACAAAAAGACAAAAAAAAAAAAAAAAAGAATAGAAATACAAAAGTTTGAACAGAATTTATAAATTAAGCTAATTACATATATATGTATATATAATACTATAATCAACATCTCCAAATGGAATTGTTTTAAGTACATGGGTACACAGCAAAATTGACTATATGCTGAATCATAAAACAAGCCTCAATAAATTTCAAAGGATTGAAATTATACAGAGAATATTATCTGATTAATGTGGTATTAAGCTAAAAGTAAAAAACAAAATGAAACAAGAAGTCAAATAAAAAACTTCCAAACATTTCTAATTAATCCATTGTCCAAAAAATAACAATAAATTATAAAATATTTTAAACTGAATAATAACAAAAATTTGAAAATACAAAACTGTGGAATAAAGCTAAATCTGTTTGTAGAGGAGAAATATATAGGCTTAAATGTATGTATTCGAAAAGAAGAAGACCAGAAAATCAAATATTTGGGCACCCATCTCAATAAAGTAAAAAAATAAAGCAACATTAAACTCAAGTAAAGTAGAAAGAAAAGAATGATATTTATAATATATAAAGCAACTATAAAATACAAAGAATTATCATATGCCAAAGTCTAATTAACAACATACATGTGGCAAGATTAATCAATTAAACACAAATAACAAATATCAGGAATAAAAATGTGGCTATAATTCCAGATTACATAACTACTAAGATGCCTGTAAAAGGTTATTTGAAACAATTTTAAGCTAATAAAAAGTAAAAATTCAAGTAGAATTTTTCAAAAATTCCTTGAAAAACACATCGTACCAAACTGGGCACATAAAACAACCCAAAATTAGAAAAGTACTGAAATGTCTGGAGTAATTTAATCAATAGTAAAAAAATGTTTTGCACAAATAAAACCCCAACCCAAACAGTTGATTCAAGCATGAATTCTCAAAACTTTCAATTAAAAAAACCCCATGAATCTTATGCAATATATCCCAAAGAATAGTAAAAGAGAGAATACTTTCCAACTTGTTTCACGATGGTGATATAACTTTGATACTATATCTCAACAAGCATAGCACAAGAAAAGAAATATTACAGACCCTTTCTCATGAACATAAATTTTTTAAAAAATCCTAAATAAAATACTAAAAAACAGTACCAAGCAACACACAGAAAGGGTAACACAGATGATCAAAGTAGATTTCAGGTAACAGGTATTTAACATAGGCTTAAAATTTGAAAATCAATCAATCAATTTGCCAATGAATCATATTAATGAATAAAAAGTAGAATATTTGTTTAATCATTTCAACACATGAAGAGAAAACATTTAATAAAGTTCAGTTTCTATTCATAATTAAAACTTAAAAACTCTTAACAAAGTAGAAATAAAAGGAAACTACCTTAAAACACATTCAACTTTATATTCAGTGGCAAAATGCTGAAAGATTCCACCTGAAACTGGAAAAAAGATAAGGATGCCATACTACCAACACTTCTTCTAATGCTATACTAGAATTCACATTCAGAACAGTAAGGAAAAAATAGGTGAGAAAAGTTTAAGGAAGCTAAGAGAAGAAATAAATATATCATTATTCACAAATGACATGTTTATATCCATAGAGAATCAAAAATATGTACAAATTATCACCATTTAGCAAGGTCTATGGATACAAGTTCAACATATACAAACCAATTTTATTTAAATATAACAAAAACTAAAAATTCTAAAATAAATATTTAAAATTAACAAACCTTTTATGATATATTAAAAAACATTACAGACCTGGGCAAAGATCTAATAAAAGATGTGTAAGATTTCTTCTCAAAAACTATGAAATATTGAGAGAAATCAACCAAAATAAATGGAAGAAATTATCACCTTCAAGAATTTGAAGATTTGGTATTATAAAATTGAGAATTCTTCCCCAAATTGTTCTCTAGAGTTAATGCAATACAATCTCAATCTAAATCTCAGAAGGTTTTTCTGGGAAGGTGGTGGGGGAAAGAACAAATAAGTGATTGTGCCAAAAATGTCAAAGACAGTCTTGAAGTAAAGGAACATAGCTGGAAGATATATACGACCAGATGTAAAGGTTTATGTTAGTGTCAGAGTGATTAAGACAGCATTCTATTGATTCAAAGATAAACAAATAGCTATGGAGAGTTCAAAAACAGAACCACACATCTATGAACAATTAATTTATAAGAGGTGGTTCTGATATTACATTCCAGTAAATATTAAAAACCAAAAAACATCATACTCTAGCCTGTAACCCCACTCCACAAACACACACTTCAATTCCAGATATATTGCAAATGAAATTGTGAAACATCAATTCTGGAAAATGTCATAGGAGAATATCTTCATTAACTTGGTGTATTAGGCTGAATAATGGCTTCCTAACCTCTAGAACCTGTAAATGTTACCTTATTTGGCAAAAGCAACTTTTTAGATATGATTAAGTTAAGGATCTTTGGATGAGGAAATTGTCAGGATTACTGAAGTGTCAAATGCAACCACATGCATTCTTGTAAAAAGGAAGCAGAGGGAGATCTGACTTCACAGAGAGAAGGGGTGAAGATAATATGAAGAGGCACAGAGTGGAGTGATGCAGCCACAAGCCAAGGAATGTCAGCAGTCACCAGACCATGATCTCATGACCCTAAAATTCCTTCTCATCCCTGGAAACACACAAAAGAACTGTGAAGTGTGTGTGTGTGTGTGTGTATCAAAGACATGTACAACACTATTCATAGTAGCATTGTTTGTAATAACCCCAAACACAAAACAAGACATCTATCTATTACTTAGTAAAATGGATAAATTGTAGTATCACAACAAAAAAGGGAAACTAAAAACTAAAATATGGTGTTAGAAGTCAGAAAGTGGTTAACGTTGTGAAGCTAGCCCATGGAGGCACAGAATGTGAGGGAAGCACATGATATGCCAAGAGTGCTTTGCCACTCGATCTGTGTAGTGACTTTCTGAGTTAAGTTATTTAATGGCAATGTAATGAGCTTTATACTAATGACTGGTATGCATTTCTGTATGTTATACATTCATTTTTAAAGTTTATTTTTAAAAGTTGGGTTGGCTCTTTTAAACATCCTTAGTCTTCCATATGTACAAGTCAAGAAATTATCCTGTTATATGTTTTAATAAAATTGTTTTGAATATGTAAATTTCTTGGAGAGTTGGCAGTTTTACAATATCACATCTCCCCATACACAAGCATGGTTTCATTTATTTGGTATTTCTTTGTACCCTGTAGTGATGTTTTTTACATATATTTTATATATGTGTGTGTATGTGTGTGTATTACTACTACATATATACTACGTAACTAACATATATATTTTCTCCCATATAGGTTTTAAACTTTGTTTGCAGGCTTTATTCCTAAATTCTATTGTGAAAAGTATTTTCTAAAATACCATTTCCTAATGGGTTGTTGGTGCATAGAAAATAGCTCAGCTTTATCTGTTGATAGTATTGAATTTTTCACATCAGCAATCATTTTATCAGCAAATAATGAAGTTTTACTTTTTCTTTCCTATAATTGTATCTCTTAATTTAAAAATAATATTGCTTTAATGAATACCTCTAGTGAAATACTGAATAGAAGCCATTATAACTGGCATCCTTGCTTGTTCTTGGCTTTAAACTGAATGTTGCCATAGCTTCATAGTATAATTTGAAGTCACGTAGTGTAATGCCTCTGGCTTTATTTATTTACTTTTTTTCCCCCCCTCAGGATTGCTTTGGCTCTTTGTGGTCTTTTGTTTTTCTGTATGAATGTTAGTATTGTTTTTTTCTATTTTTGTAAAAAATATCATTGGTATTTTGATGGAGATTGCATTGAATCTGTAGATCATTTTGGGTAGTATGAACATTTTGACAATGTGAATTCTTCCAATCCAAGAGTAAGGAATGTCTTTTTTTGTGTCCTCTTTAATTTCCTTCAGCAGTGATTTGTAGTTCTCATTGTAGAGATCTTTCACCTCCTTGGTCAAATTGATTCCTAGGCATTTTATTTTTTTGATGACTATTATAAATGGGTTTGCTTTCTTGATTTCCTTTTCTGCTAGTTCATTGATGGAGTATTAAAAAGCTACTGATTTTTGCATGTTCATTTTGTTTTCTGCAACTTTACTGAAATTGTTTACCAGCTCAAAGAGTTTTTTGGTAGAGTGTTTAGGTTTTTCTCTATATAGGATCATGTCATCTGCAAACTGGGAGAGTTTGACTTTGTCTTTTCCAATCTGGATGTCCTTTATTTTTTTTTCATGCCTGATTTTTCTGGCTAGTACTTCCAATACTAGTTAAATAGGAGTGGTGAGAGTGGGCATCCTTATCTTGTTCCCATTCTTAATAGAAAAGCTTTCAGCTTTTCCCCATTCAGGCTGATATTGGTGGTGGGTTTGTCATATATGTCTTTTATTGTGTTGAGGTAGTTTCCTTCTGTACCTAATTTGTTGAGAATCTTTATCATGATGAAAGTTGAATTTGTCAAATGCTTTTTCAACATCTATTGAGATAATCATATGGTTTTGTCCTTGAGTTTGTTGATGTAATGTATCACTTTTATTGACTTGCACATGTTGAACCATATTTGCATCCCTGAGATGAATCACACTTGATCATGGTGTATAATTTTTTTTATGTATTGCTGCATTCTGATTGCTAATATTTGTTGAGGATTTTTGCACCCATGTTGATCAGAGATACTGGCCTAGAGTTTTCTTTTTTTGTTGTAACTAAAACTTCATGGTACTGGCATAAAAACGGGCATTCAGGCCAATGGAATAGAATAGTGGACCCAGAAATCAAACCACATACTTACTCCCAACTGACCTTTGACAAGGGCAAAAGGAGCATATATTTGGAAAAGGGCTGCCACCTCAGTAAGTGGTACTGGGAAAACTGGACATCCAAATGTGGAAGAATGAAACCAAACCTATGCCACTCACCATACACCAAAATCAACACAAAATGAATTAAAGACTTACATAAAAGACCCAAAACTATAAAAGTACTAGAAGAAAACAGAGAAGAAACACTTCAGGAAGTAGGACTGAGCAAAGTCATTATGAACAAGACCCTAAAAGCACAGGCAACAAAAGAAAACATAAACAAATGGGATTATATCAAACTAAAAAGCTTATGCACAACAGCAGAAACAGTTAACAAAATGAAAAGACAACCTAAAGAATGGGAGAAAATATTTGCAAACTATTCATCTGATAAGTTATTAATATCCAGAATATACAAGGAACTCAAATTAACTGTAAAAAAACAGGTAGCCCAATTTAAAAGTGGACAAAGGAGCTGAATAGGCATTACTCAAAGGAAGATATTCAAATGGCCAACAAGAATATGAAAAAATGCTCAGAATCACTAATCATCAGGGAAATGCAAATCAAAACCACACTGAGATATCAAAAAGACTGAGAATAACAGATGTTGGCAAGGATGTGGAGAAAGGGGAACCCTCCTACCCTGTTGGTGGGACTGTAAATTAGTGCAGCCATTATGGAAAACAGTATGGAGGTTCCTCAAACAACTACAGATAGAACTACCATACAATTCAGTGATCCATTGCTGGGTATATACCCACAGGAATGGAAATCATCAAGTTGAAGGGATACCTGCACTCCCATATTTATCCCAGCTCGATTTACAATAGCCAGGAGGTGGAACCAAGCTAAATGTCCATCAATGGATGACTGGATAAGGAATATTTGGTATATTTGCACAATGGAATACTACTCCACCATAAAATGGAATGAAACGCTACTGCACCTTTTGCAGCAGCGTGGATGAACTTAGAGAAAATTATGTTAAGTGAAACAAGCCAAGTTCAGAAAGAGAAATACCACATGTCCTCACTTGTAAGTTGGAGCTGAAAGAAAGAAAGAGAAATATACAACAATTACAATAATTCCTTGAACTCTCAAAAAGAAATAAGGAAACTGAGGACACCAGAGGTGAAAAAGGGGGAAGGGGAAGGAAAGTTAGGGAAAAATTGGTAAATTTTCATTGTGTACTGATAAAATAAGAGAATTAATAAAATAATAAGTACATTGAATGTTTCTGATATTTGTGCCTTAGTAATTATGCTTATTTAGGGATTTATAGTAATTAAAATAAATTCATTTTTAACTATTCAACAAGTCTTGCATTTGGGGGTTAAATTCTATTTGATTCTGCTATATTTTATCTAAATTTATATATTTTGTTAATTTTCTTTAGAATTTTTGCCTCTATTATCGAAAGTATTGACCTATATATATGTTTTTCTTACTGTCCTTTTCTGGTTTTGTGACAAAGTTACACTAGCCTTTCAAAATAATCTGGAAGACCTATCACTCTCTAATCTGTAGGGTAGTTAACATTATATTGACATTATACTTTCTTTAAGGTTTTGTAAAATGCCCTTGAAAACCTCTCTAAACCCACAATTTGGAGAGGTGGGGACAGGAAATGGAACACTGATTGAGTTTCTTTAATAGTTATCAGTCTCTTCAAATTTTTACTTCTTATTGAGGCTATTTTGATACTTAAGTGTTTTTCAGAAAATTATCTATTTTTTCCTAATCTTTCAACTTTATTGACATAAACATATTCATTTTTTGTTGACATTTGAAACATGTATAATGTATCATAAAATATGTCCTACTTTTATAACATACTGTTTTTTGCATCTTCTTAATCATTCTCACTAGAGGCTGGTTTAATTTATTAATATTTTCAAATCTTCAGCTCTGGGTTTTGTTTATCTTAACTACTACCTCTTTGTGAAAAAATATATATTTTTTTGATTCAATACAATTAAATTTAAATACAATTAAATTCAATACAATTAAATTCCATTAGACTGCCAACTTAATTATATACAATGGGAGATATATCTGACTCATATTGCCAATGTGAGTCATTCTCTAATAGAATTCACTCCTGGTAGGAAAAATCAATCATAAGATTATTGAATTAAGGCAAAG
>NW_007738624.1:41871-42543 GCF_000696425.1 Galeopterus variegatus | reverse complement strand
GTGCAGGTATCTCTTCGACATGATGATTTCCATTCCTCTGGGTATATACCCAGAAGAAGGATTCCTGCATCATATGGAAGATTTATCTTTAATTTGAGAAACCTCCAAATAGTTTTCCAAATGGATTCTACCTATTTACAGTCCCACCAACAGTGTAGTAGTGTTCCTTTCTCTCCACCCCCTCACCAGCATTTGTTATTCACCGTCTTTTTGATCACAGCCAATCTAACTGAAGTGAGGTGGTATCTCAATGTAGTTGTAATTTGCATTTCCCTGATGATTAGTGATGTTGAGCATTTTTTCATATATCTGTTGACCATTTGTATGTCTTCCTTTGGTAAATGTCTATTCAGCTCCTTGGCCACTTTTTAAATTGCATCATTTATTTTTTTTACTGTATAATTGCTTGAGTTCTATGTATATTCTGGATATTAGTCCATTGTCAGATGCATAGGTGGCAAAAATTTTCTCCCACTCCTTAGGTTGTCCTTTCACTCTGTTGATTGTTTCTTTTGCTGTGCAGGAATTTTTAGTTTGATATAGTCCCATTTGTTTACTTTTTCTTTTACTGCTTGTAATTTTGGGCTCGTGTTCACAAAGCCTGTGCCCTCGACTAACTGCTGAAGTGTTTCACCTATATTTTCCCTTAGTAATTTTAAAGTTTTGGGTCTT
>NW_007738624.1:36459-41370 GCF_000696425.1 Galeopterus variegatus | reverse complement strand
TGTCCTTTCACTCTGTTGATTGTTTCTTTTGCTGTGCAGGAATTTTTAGTTTGATATAGTCCCATTTGTTTACTTTTTCTTTTACTGCTTGTAATTTTGGGCTCGTGTTCACAAAGCCTGTGCCCTTGACTAACTGCTGAAGTGTTTCACCTATATTTTCCCTTAGTAATTTTAAAGTTTTGGGTCTTATGCCTAGGCCTTTAATCCATTTGAGTTGATTTTAGTGTATGGTGAGAGATGCATATCTAGTTTCATCCTTCTGCATATGTATATCCAGTTTTCCCAGCCACTTGTTGGAGAGACAGTCTGTTCCCCAATGTAGATTGGTGATGCCTTTCTCTAATGTCAGATGGCTATAAGCCTAAGGAGTGATTTACGGGTTCTCTATTCTATTCCATTCATCAGTGTGTCTATTTTTATGCCAGTGCCATGCTGTTTTGGTTATTATAGCTTTGAAGTATAGATTAAAATCAGGAAGTGTTATGCCTCCAGCTTTATTTTATTTTATTTTATTTGCTCAGCATTGCTTTGGCTATGTGTAGTCTTTTGTTATTCCATATAAATGTCTGGATTGTTTTTTCCATTTCTGAGAAAAATGTCATTGGAATTTTGATGGGGATTGCATTGAATTTGTATATCAGTTTGGGTAGTATGGACATTTTCACAATGTTGATTCTTCCAATCCAAGAGCACAGAATATCTTTCCATCTTCATGTATCCTCTCAAATTTCTCTCAGCAGTGGTTTGTAGTTCTCACTATAGAGATTTTTCACATCCTTGGTTAACTCAGTTTCTAAGTATTTTATTTTTTTAGTGGCTATTGTAAATGGGCAAGCTTTCTTGATTTCTCTTTCTGCATGTTCACTATTGGAGAATAGAAATGCTACTGAATTTTGTGTGTTGATTTTGTATCCTGTTACTTTGCTGAAATCATTTATCAACTCTAATTTTTTTTCTTGTAGAGACTTTCGGCTGTTCAATATACAGGATCATGTCAATTGCAAACACGGACAGTTTGACTTCATCTTTTCCAATCTGGATGCACTTTATTTCCTTCTCTTCTCTGATTGCTCTGGCTAGTACTTCCAACATTGTGTTGAATAGGAGTGGTGAGAGTGGATATCCTTGTCTAGTTCCTGTTCTTAAAAGAAAAGCTTTCAGCTTTTCCCCACTCAGGATGATATTGGCAGTAGGTTTATCATATATGGTTTAAATTATGTTGAGACACTATCCATCTGTACCTAACTTATAGAGGGTCTTTGTCATGAATGAATGTTGAATTTTATCAAATGCTTTTTCAACATCCATAGAGATGACCATATGGTCCATGTGTTTGATTTATTAATATGGTGTTTCACATTTATTGATTTGTGTATGTTGAACCAACCTTGCATTCCTGGGAAGAATCCCACTAAATCATGGAGAATAATTTTCTGTATGTGTTGCTTTATTCTGTTAGCTAGTATTTTATTGAGGATTTTTGCATCTATATTCATCAAGGATATCAGCCTGTAGTTTTCTTTTTTAGTCGTATCTTTACCTGGTTTTGGTATCAGGATGGTGTTTGCTTCATAGCATGAGTTTGGGAGAATTGCCTCTGTTTCAATCTTTTTGAATAGTGTGTAAAGAATTGGTGTCAATCCCTCTTTGAATGATTGGTAAAATTCTGCTGTGAATCCATCTGGTCCTGGGCTTTTCTTTGTTGGGATCCTTCTGAACACAGCTTCAATCTTCTTTATTGTTATTAGTCTGTTCAGATTTTCTACGTCTACTTGGCTCAGTTTTGGGAGCTTGTGTGTGTCCAGAAATTTATCCATTTCCTCCAGATTTTCAAATTTGTTGGCATATAGTTGTTTATCATAGTCTTGAATGATTCTGTGATTTCAGATGTAGTAGTTGTAATATCACATTTTTCATTTCTAATTTCTGTTATTTGGATCTTCTCCCTTCTTTTTTTAGTTAGCCATGGTAATGGTTTGTCAATTTTATTTATCTTTTCAAAAAAAACCCAACTTTCTATTTCATTGATCATTTGTATTGTTTTCTAGATTTCAATTTCATTAAGTTCTGCTCTGATCTTAATGATTTCTTTCAATTTGCTAAATTTGGGTTTGGATTGTTCTTGTTTTTTCTAGTTCTTTAAGGTGAAGTGTTAGGTTGTTCACTTCCCATATTTCTATTTTTCTGAAGTAAGCATTTAATGCAATAAATTTCCCCCTTAGTACTGCTTTTGCAGTATCCCACATGTTTTGGTTTGATGTATCATTATTTTCACTTGTTTCCATAAATTTTTTGATTTCCTGTTTGATTACTTCTTGGACCCATATGTCATTAAGCAGAATGTTGTTTAATTTCAATGTGTATGTATAATTTCTAGAATTTCATTTGTTATTAATTTCTAATTTTAATCCATTGTGGTTTGAGAAAATACAGGGGTTATTTCCAACTTTTTGGATTTTGTTGAGACTTGATTTGTGACCTAATATGTGATCTATCCTGGAGAATGATCGAAGGGCAGATGAGAAGAATGAATATTCTGAGGTTGTTGGATGGAATGTTCTGTAGATACCTGCCATGTCCAATTGGTCTAGTATGTTGTTTAGATCTTGCATTTCAATGCTGATTCTTTGCCTAGATGATCTGTCCAACATTGGCAGTGGGGTGTTCAGGTCCCCTGCTATTATGGTATTAGTGTCTATTTCCTTCTTTAGGTCTAATAGAGTTTGTTTTATGAATCTGGCTGCTCTGATATTGAGTGCATATATATTCATGATTGTTATTTCTTCTTGATGGATCAATCCTTTTATCATTATGTATTGGCCCTCATTATCTCTTTTTATGGTTTTTAGTTTAAAGTCTGTTTTGTCAGATATAAGAATAGCTACTCCAGCTCATTTTTCATTTCTGTTTTCATGGTAAATCTTTTTCTGTCCTTTCACTCTTAGTCTATGTGAGTCTTATTGGGTGAGGTGGGTCTCATGAAGGCAGCATATAGTTGGGTCCTCCTTTTTAATCCAGTCAGCCAGTCTGTGTCTTTTGATTGGAGATTTTAATCCTTTTACATTAAAAGTTGTTATTGAAAGGTGTTGATTTACTCCTAGCATTTGTTGATTTTTGTTTGGATGTCTTAACTGTCTTTCGTTCCTTTTTTTTTTTTTTTCTGATTTACTGTTTGCCTTCTTTATTTGTTGGTTCCTTGGGTTGTGGATAGCCTTTTTGTTTGTTTGTTTTCTCTTCATGGATGCCATTTTTATTATTTGAGTGGGTTTTGATTTTTCTTGTGTTTTTATGGCAGTGGTAGTCATTTTTCAGGTACCAAACCCTGTACTCACTTGAGAATCTCTTGTAAGGCTGGTCGTGTGGTAGGGAACTCCTGCAGTTTTTGTTTGTCTGAGAAATACACTATTTGCCCTTCATTTCAGAAGGATAGACTTGCGGCATAGAGTATTCTTGTCTGGCAATCTCTGTCTTTTAGTATTTTGAATATATCATCCCATTCCTTTCTGGCTTTTAGGGTTTGTGATGAAAAGTCTGATGTTAGTCTGATTGGGGATCCCTTATATGTGGTTTGACACTTCTATCCTGCAGCTTTTAAGATTCTCTCTTTGACTTTGAGCTTTGCCTATTTGACTATAACATGTCTTGGAGAAGAACTTTTTGGGTTGAATACATTTGGGGATCTTTGAGCTCCCTGAATTTGAAGATCTGTGACTTTTCCTATACTGGGAATTTTTCGGCCACTTTTTTGTTTAATATGTTTTCAATGCAATCTCCTTTATGCTCCCCTTCTGGAATACTCATGACTCCGATATTTGAGAGCTTAATATTGTCTGATATCTCTCTCAGATTTACTTCAATGCCTTTAATTAATTTTTTAATTTTTCTTTTCTTTCTTTTCTGTTTTTCATTTTTTTTGTGTGTGTGTCTGCCTGTGTTATTTCAAACAGCACATCTTCACGGTCAGAAGTTCTCTTTTGTACTTCTGCAAGCCTGCTGGTTAAACTCTCTGTTGTTTTTTTTGTATTACACTGAACAAATTCTTTAGTTTGGCAAGCTCTGCTACATTCTTTTTCAGGGTATTGATTTCCATATACATTTCTTCTTTCAGGTCCTGTATACTTTTCCTCATTTCAGCATGTTGTCTAGCTGAGTTTTCTTGTATCTCATTCAGTTTCCTTAGAATTATCACTCAAAATTCCTTGGGGCTTCTTGTTCTATAGGATCTAGATCTTGAGAGTAATTACCCTTTGGTGGTGTACTTTATTGATTTTTCATATTTCTGATATGTTTCCTTTGATGTTTAGTCATTGTGGCAGGGGGTTTCACAGTCCACAGATTTGACACTATTGTCTGTCTAGGATGTTGCTGGGGTTGCCAATTTGGTATGGCTTCCTCAGTGTCTGCTCAGTTGGCCACTAGTGCCTTGTGTGTGTGGTTGCCTTGGGTCTTGGTCCTCTCCAGGTAGCCACCTGTCTGGTCAGCATGCACTCAGCTGCGCTGCTGGGTCACATGGCAGCGCCTCAGTGTGTGTGTTTTCTGCTGAGCTTCCACCTCCCCCGCTGGATGTCTCCCTTCTCTGCGTACACTGTACCGGGCTGCTGGGTAGTGCAGTGGCACTGCAGGGCATGTGGTCTCTGCAGAGCTTCTGCCTCCCCTGCAGGACGTCTCCCTGTTCTGTGTGCACTGGGCCGATCTGCTGTGTGGCATGGCAGCACCACCAGGCGTATGGTTTCTACAGAGCTTCTGCCTCCTTTGCTGGTTGTCTCCCTGCACTGCGCACACTGGCCTGGGCTCAGAACTTTTGACATGGTGCTTTTCCATATATATTTTGTGCTTTATTAAAATGTTTTTTATTTTACACAAACCTATCTGGCACTACCCTTCATACTTCATCAGTGATTCATCTCTGAA
>NW_007738624.1:34916-35793 GCF_000696425.1 Galeopterus variegatus | reverse complement strand
TTATTTTACACAAACCTATCTGGCACTACCCTTCATACTTCATCAGTGATTCATCTCTGAATCTTCATGTATGGGATATGGATTCAATGACTGTAAGTGTAGAACTATTCTGTGAACATGAGGATGAAAAACACACATTGGAGATGATGGGAAAGAAAAATAAGTGTAGGCTAAGTCCTTAATGGTGTCATGAAGCTGTCATAGTAACTGCCAATTCCTTAACTCTAGAATGTGATCAACCCTTAATTTGTTTTAGGCAGTATTTTGGTTCACCTTTCTTTCATTTGCACCTGGATGCCATTTATAACTTGATACACTGTTCAAAATACATTTTAGAATTTTGGTAACAGCCACAGATGTAAAAGTTCTGCATGGGAATGAAAATGGTTATATTCTATTTGTACTTTGTAAGAAGCCAAACAATTACAGTGTATGTTTGTTCTTTGATGACTCCTGCACACGAAGATATGTTTTGACAAATGAGAAGACATCTAGAGGAAACCTAATCAAATAAAGAAATTAAGGAGATTAGATGGAAAAATATTAAAATATAAGATTAAATATTTCAAGTTTTTATTTTCAATTGACTAGTAATAAATGTGTATATTTATGGGATACAATGTAATGTTTTGATTTATGTATACATTGAAGAAATGTTTAATTAAGCTAATTAGCACGTCCATCACCTCACCAATTTATCATCTTTCTTATGGTGAGAATATTGAAAATCCAGTCTTTCTGTAATTTTGAGATATGAAACTATGAAATCAACCTAAGTGTCCATTAGTGGATGAATGGATTAGGAAACTGTGGTATTTATACACATGCACTACTAGATAGCCTTATAAAAGAAGTAAGCTGTCATTTGTGACAATAT
>NW_007738624.1:29527-34261 GCF_000696425.1 Galeopterus variegatus | reverse complement strand
TGTCTAAAATGTTATTCTCATAGAAACAGTAGAATGGTGGTTACAAGAGGCTGGGACAGGGTGTAGGGTGAGGGATGGGAAAAGGAGAGCTGTTGATCAAAGGGTACTATGTTTCATTTAGACTGGAGCAATAAGATTTAGTGATCTATTACACTGCATGTTGACCCCAGTTAATAATAATGTATCATATATTTGAAAATTAATATTTTTGTTCTGCATAAATAGAGATTCATGAAACCTGACTGCCACTAAAATGGAAACTTCATGCTGTCCCTTGTGATGATCTTAGAGTCTCCAGTGACTTCTGTCTCTCCTCAAGCCTCACTTTCAGAATGTTGACAATGAAAATTTTGAATTTCAACTCAACTCACCCTCCCCTTTCAAATTCCTGTGTGTCTGTGTTTTATTTGTATTTCCAATACAACCTGTTCCTTGGAATACCTCCCACAAACCTCCAACAAATACCAGTACCAAGTTAAAAGCCCTTATGAATTTGGTGAAGAGCAGGACAATAAAAAAAAAAACAAGGAGATATCCATGAAGATCCCAGCAATGTTGGATGTGGAGTAACATTTCTCTAGCGTCGTTAATCAACGAGTTAGACATGTGGTCTTTGGACTCTATGAGGTATCTAGAAGGAAATATATTTATTGCTAAGAAACGTGGGCTGGAGGCAAGGGGCAGAGAAGGAATACTTACATTGGGGTGGGTGTGGCTTGACCACATGGAATAAAATGTCCACAGCTGTTCATTAAATACACACTGTCAGTCTCACTCTCCTTTCATTGTTTCTTTTTCATTTATTTTTTTATTTTTAATTGAAACATAGTTGATTGCACATATCTGCGGGGACAGCATTGGATATCAATACCAATCTCACTTTCTTTTCTAAGATCATCCAGCTGTTGGGAATTGATGTGGAAAGAGTCATTCTTCAAGTCTTGAGTAGGATTTAGCATTTTATATTTGCTCTGGCCAGTAGAATAGGGTGGACTTGACTGTGGGCTTTCAGGGTCCTTGGTCATTTCTGCTGCTGTCTTTTGAAACCCTGTTTCAGCCACACAAGAAACTCCAGGCTAGTTGGCCAGGAGAGGAGAAGATATGTGAAGTAGAGGCTAGTAGTGCTATTCAAGGACACCGTAGATTAGTCTATAGACAGACAAGTCCCAATTATATTAGAAACTTCACCCAATATCAGCACAGTCTCCATGTTTTACCCATAGTGGAAAACAGACTAACAAGGAGACCAGCAGAGCTCTCCACCATGCCATCCCATTTGGCAATAAGGGATTAATTTAAGCTATTTGCTTTAGGATGGTTTGTTATACAGCAAGAGCTAATTGATACAGTAATCAAAGTGAGCAGAACTGAGAGCAATGATAACAATCTACTCCTTTTTCTTTCTTTTCTTTTTTTAAAGAAATTTATTTAGCTTTTAAATTGAAACATATTCATTGGACATACTTATGGAGTACAGAGTTATATTTCAATATATTCATACTATGTGTAATGATCAAATTAGAGTAGTTAGCAATTTTGCAACCCAACAATTTATTTTTTCTTTGTGAGCAGAATATTTGAGCTACTTTCTTCTAGTCATTTGAGAACACACAATAAATTGTTATTAATTATAGATTGGCATTTGTTCTGATATTTGAAATCAGCATTCCTGAGAACCCTGTTATTCAAGTTTATTTCAGATATCTGTCATACAAAGGGACTAAGCTGATGTTTCCTCCCAGGGAACAAAGAGAGATGGTGAGGACATGCAGGTTTCTGTAAGAAAACTTGTGACCCTTGTCACATGGTAGAAACTGAACTAAAATATAAGCTCTCTTGTTAGGCATCTTTCTAGCATGAACATTGAAGAGAATCCTGAGTACAAGTGAGACACCTAATAGATGATATTGATGTTGTTCATTGACTGTCTCTTTCACAGGTATGAGAAAGTTTGGAATATGGGATGATAATTTGTTTAGAGCAAGTTAAAGACTGTTATTTACAGGGAGAATTGGAAGTTTTCAAGAGGAAGGGGAAGATAATTCAATAAAACAACATAATCACATCAACGGCTCCTTCACTCCAATGACTAAATGCCCTTACACAGGGACTTCAATCTTCTCTCCTCCAAGGAGTAGATGAACAACATGAAAAAGAAATAGTTTTGCATAATAATGCAATGTGTGATATGAAATGTTTCTTTATCATATTGCCTGACTTTAAGACCGTATTAAGTCAACTATTTTTTCAAACTTGTCTTTCAATGTAGACTGCACTTGGCATCAAGTAGTTGGTCATCAACATTTCCCAGTCATAATGAAATACACTGTGAACACTGAGCTGAGTATGAAAACAGGATACTAACAAGCAGAATAAAACCCAATTACCAGTTATAAAACATTCTAGTCGATTACAAACTGCATTTTTAGATAGTGAGATACAAAGCAATAACAAACATAGAAGTGAAAAACTGTGGTCTCAGATTTTCCTCTCCGACAACATTGTATTAACAATATTAGTGCCAACTGGAGTTTTGTTGTTATTGTTGATTTTCTTGGGACTTTTTTTTAACTGTTCGTACTCCCAAAGGTGTAATACATCTCTTGACTATTATTTTAGAAACACACAAAAGAAAAATTACATAGCAGGACATTCGTAATTTGTGAATACATTATTCTTAACTATTCCATGTTTTTCAATAAAGTAAATGGGATTCTAAATATTTCTGATACAAGAATGGGAAACAATTGGGGGAGGGCAGAAGATGACAAAGGGAAACGTTTTAGGATATTAGAGAGGAAAATGCTTATATAATTGTGTGACTTAAACTGTATACAGAAATTGAAATTAAAGAATGATAAATTTCAGGAAATAAACAGAATGAGCAAGCTGTACCTCACAATCCGATCAAAGAATCACAATTTTTCTCTCTGACACTTTGATCCCTGCAATCACGGGAAAATCTTCAGTCATGGTGTAATTGGTCCTTTTCTAGTTTGCCTCCCAAAGAATCTTTTGAGAGCCCTGTTTATGTCCTTATTCCTCAGACTGTAGATGAAGGGGTTCAGCATGGGTGTGACCACAGTGTACATCACTGAGGCTGTAGCACTTGAGAGTGAGTTGTGTGTAGCAGCAGAACTAAGGTACACTCCTAGGCTTGTACAATAAAATAAGGAGACAACTGAGAGGTGAGATGCACAGGTAGAAAATGCTTTATACTTTCCTCTAGATGAAGAGATTTTACGTATGGAGGAAACTATCTTACAGTAAGAGTAAAGGATACTGGCAAGGGGTCCAGCAACCAACAGTCCTAATGCAAAATATATCACCAGGTCATTGAGAAAGGTGTCAGAACAGGCACTGTGGACCACCTGATTAAGTTCACAGAAAAAGTGGTGTATTTCCAAGACTGTCCCAAATGATAGCCCCAACACCATTAAGCTTTGTGACAAGGAATTTAGAACACCTATGATCCAGGAAACCAGAACCAGCAGCCCACAGTGCCAGGAGTTCATGATGACCGTATAGTGCAGGGGGTGACAGATGGCCATAAATCGGTCATAGGCCATGACGGTCAGGAGAAAGTCATCCAATCCTGCAAAGAGTAGAAAGAAGTGTATCTGAGTGATGCATCCTTCATAGGATATGATCTTGCTGTGTGTCTGCATGTTCAGCAGCATCTTTGGAATGGTGGTGGAGGTGAAACAGATGTCTACAAAGGACAGGTTGGAGAGGAAGAAGTACATGGGAGTGTGGAGGTGGGAGTCTGAGATGACGGCCAGGATGATGAGCAGGTTTCCAAACACCGTGATCAGGTACATGGAGAGGAACAGCCAGAATATGAAGGGCTGCAAATCTAATGTCTCTGAAAATCCCATAAGAAGAAATTCTGAAATTTGTGTATCATTTCCTAGATCCATGCAGTGGAGGGGACTACCAGGAAGAACAAAAACAACATGACTACTTTTTCAGCAAATGGGCATCACTCACATTGTAGAAATGTTACAATTTGTATTTTTTAGTCAATAAATGATTTTCTGTATTTTGTGTTTGTTATCTGATCCCTGTTGGGTATTCACAGCATCTATCTGATAAGGAATTCCTGTTCAACTTCTTGTCCTAAATAGATCACGTATTCTACCATTTTAATGACAAATTCTTTTACTATTTTATGGAATAGAATTTGAGCTCTGACCATGACCCAGGCATTGCCTAGACAATGAGTATTGCATGCTGAAAAAATTCAGTTTTATGCAGAAAGAATATAAACAGATAAAGAAATCATATAAGATGTCAGATGGTAATAAGTACTACAAATAAAACTAAGGCAGGTAAAAACATAGAGTAGATGTTGGTGCTTTTAAAAAATTTTTAATTGATATAGAAATTGTACAGATTTATGGGAGTGCTGCTTCTATGGGAGTCCAGGCAAGAGAAATAGAAAAGTTGGTATTTGAACACATACCTCAAGGAAGACTGGGCTGTGGAGCCACGAGGTTACCTGTGGAAGTGTGGTCTTCACAAGTGAATTACCAGTGTGAAAGCCCAGGGGACTTTGCTTGTCTTATAAAATCATGGAAGCTAGTGTGGTGAAAGAGTTAGCAAGAGGAGAGTGATGAGAGAAAGTGTCAGAGAATGTGAGGTGTGAGATGTCCCCCAGCACCTGCTTATACTTCAAGGCCCAGAGGTATTTTGTGCACATGCTTTTCCTTGCACTTTTGTTGTAAACAACTT
>NW_007738624.1:19305-28761 GCF_000696425.1 Galeopterus variegatus | reverse complement strand
TCAAAAGGAGGGTCATAAGAGAAAGTGTCAGAGTATTGTGAGGTGTGAGATGGCCCCCCTGCTCCTGCTCAGACTTCAAGGCCCAGAAGTATTTCGTGCACATGCTTTTCCCTGCACTTTTGTTGTAAACAGCTTTATTGAGGTATAAATGAAATGCAAAGAACTGCACATATTAAGTATGTACAATTACAGGAGTTGGACACATAATGTCCCCAGATACCAGCACCACAATCAATGTAATACACATATTCATCACCTCCCTGATCTTTTCTTTGTTCTTTATTTGTTTTGTTTTGTGTTTGTGGAGAGATCACTTAACATGAGATTGACCTCATAACAAATTTTGAAGTGCACGATATCGTATTGTTAACTGTAGGCACTATGTTGCAGAGCAGATCTCTAGGACTTATTCATCTTATAAATCTCTAACTTTATACCCACTGAAAAATAACTCTTCATTTCCCCCACTGCCAATCAGCTGGCAACCACCCCTCTACCCTCTGCTTCTATGAGTTCGACTATTACAGACACCTCACTTAAGTGGACTCACGCAATATTTTAATTGTAAAGTCATTCCATGGATCACAGTGGATTCCTCCTTATTTTCATGCTTATTAGCATTCAGGCTACTGCATGATAGGAGTCGCGATTTGGAACATATGAGCTCAGGCACCTGTGATCTGAGGACTGCTCACTCCCCACAGCACACACGCACACGCGCACACACACACTCTGACCTCCTGAGGACATGTTACTACCATTGTCTTCTCACTTCTAGCCACACTCACTAGAAAATAGTGGACATAAGGCAAGTCATCAACCTCAAATTATCTTTTCCTGAAAATAAATGTAGACATAGTTCCCAAATTCAAGTTGGTAAGCCTTTCAGAAACATGTAAACTTTGTGGCTCCCTTTTTACATGATTTTTTTGTGCTCCACATTCAAAGAAAAAATAAATAAATAAATAAGATCTGCTCAGTCAGGAGAGAGGAATGAAATGTGCGTGAGGGGGGAGAAAGACCTAACAAGCTCAGTTGGCCCCTTAGAGAGTGTGACAAAGGGACAGCTTTCTTGGTCCTGATGCATGACAAGCCTGCTTACCTCCCCCTGGATGCCCAGGAGCTAAAAACAATTTATTCAAAGGAGAAATGAATGATTTCTTTGTAGTGTCAAGGCATCTTACAGATTCAACACTCAAGTTAAACGTGAGCAAAGGGAGTAAACCCACAATACACAAAAGGAAATGTACAAAGGACATGGAAGTTGAAGACTTTTAAAGATGAGCAGGAAAAATCTTTAAACACAAGTCTCAACTCTCTGTGAAAGACCCACAAGCTTGACCATCACACTGCCGTGCTCTTTTCCACATAGAACTTTCAGACATTATACTTGACTTCCAGGTTCACCAGACATCTGAGCATCAACACTCATGGCCTTTATACACTTGCTTCCCTCTGCTTGGAGTCCCACTTACTGGTCTACATGGAGTTTTGCACCCCCTTCTCTACCTGGAAAACCTCATGTACTTTTTCAGGACTGCCTGGACTCATCCACTTTATCAACTTTATTTTTTTTACATTCTCACATTTAAAAAGTACACTTCTAACATGCACTTATTTTAGATGTGTGACTGTCATTGTATTGATCTTGTTCAAATCCTTCTATTATCTCCCAATTAGACTGAATGTCCTGAAGGATGTAGCAATGTTATACATAACTCCCTCAGACTTACTTTAGCTGGCAACTGTAGCTGAATGCATAGGTATTGTACAAATTGTTGAGAGAATGTGGTGTCACAAAAATTGCTGATGAGGAGGAAAGGAAAGAAATAGGGAGATGCTAAAATAGGTACAAAGGACATTCTAGTGAATCGTTTTTCACTATCTGAGATCCGGACCCATTAGGCTGTCAGAATAATGTTTGTAAGAATTAACTAGAATAGAATAAATAAAGCAAAAATGAAAATATTATACTGTGCCATAGATAGTAAGGGTACATATAAAATAATTTAATAATTTACTCTTTTAAGCTGCTTGTTTGTGTCTGTTCAGGTCTACATAACACACTCAGACTCTATTACATAAAAGCAAAGAACTTGCACAGATGATTTTGAATAGGAAATGTAAAAGGCTGATAAACCAAAAATATGTTCAGCTTCCTGGTTCCAAAATTATTGCAAAGTAAAGCTCTTTAGGATTCTCCTTTTGACCTGTTAAATATTTTCCTCCCATGGGAATGCTTGATGTGAGAGAAAATACTGTGAAATATATGTTTCATGAACTGCTGTTATGAGGTAGCATTTGCATGTGTTCCATTGGTCTGATCTTCCTAATGAGTATAGAAACATGCTCAAGTACATCCCATCTTAATTTTTTAAATGCCTCATTTCACTGCACATCACTCCACAGGTAATACTTGTTTTCCTTCTCCCTAACCTGCAAAACACTTTGTATATATTCTAAAGTTACTATAACCACTTTATACCTCCAATTCCTTCATCAATCACATCCATCTGGACTTCCATTCCCATCTGTTAACTGTCATCAATGATTTCTGAATTGCTGAGTCTAAAAGACACTTCTCTTTTTAGCATATTAAATAAATTAATGATAAAATTTTCAACCAAACACTACAGCGGTCTCTTGGCTCTGGGCCAAGTAGGATTGTATCTCAGGTGACCTCAGGTAAATGTTCTTGGCTTCCATTCTCTCCAAACCTTTTCTGCAGAACCTACTGGGCTTTCAGACTCACATGGAAGGGGTCTCTGAGAGGAAGGTCTCCATTTGGAAGTCTGAATTCCTCCCTAGGTAGCTGATGATGGAGATGAAGGCTCTGTCCTCAAACAAGACAGCAGGAAAGAGTCAAGCAACAGTCCTCTAGCCAGACTTAGGATTCCAAAAGAAAGAACAACATCCTGTGCAGCCCAAGGTGGTACACTCTGAGGAACAGCAGAGGAGATATATAAGATATATCTGCTCATTTGACATAATTTCCTCTTGTTATTCCAATCCCTAAACACCTGATTTCCCAGTGGGAAACTGGTTAGGGCAGAAAGGAAAAAATAATAATAAAAAATATTATTGTGTATATTTGAGACACACAACATGATGCTGTAAGACAGATGATAGATAGATGGATAGATAAACGGTTATATATACAAATGGTTACAATTGTAAAACAAATTTTGATTTCTAGCATAGTTACTGTTTTCCCTCCTGTGGTGAGAGGAACTATAATCTCCCCTTTAGCAAAATCTCTGAACACTATTATTAACTACAGTCCTCATATCATACCTTAGATCTTTCTACCTGTTCATTTTACATATTAGCCACTTTGTATCTTTTGACCTACATCTCAATATCCTCCTCTCCCCCATCTTGGTAACCAGTGTTTTAAAAATATTTTTTATATTTCATGTATTTTACGTTTTTAAAGATTTCACATTTAAGTGAGATTATGCAATATTTTTCTTTCTCTGTCTGGATTATTTCACTTAGCATAATGTCCTCCTGGTCAATCTGTGTTGTGAAAACTGGTGGGATATCTTATTTCTTAAAGCTGAATAGTATTCCATTGTGTATAGGTTTCTTTTTCCATTCATCCAGTAGTGGACACTTCAGTTATTTCAGTGTCTTGGTTATTGTGACCATGTTGCAATAAACATGGGAGTGCAGGTATCTGTATGAGGTGGTGATTTCAGTTCTTTTGGAAAAGGGACTGCTGGGTGACATGGTAATTCTATTTTTAATTTCTTTATGTACCTCCACACTGCCTTACATAATGGCTGCACCAACAGTGGACTAGGGTTCCCTATTCTTTATACCTTCACCGACACTTGTCATCTCTTGTCTCTTTGATAATAGCCATCCTAACAGGTTTGACATGATAACTCACAGTGCCTTTGATTTGCATTTCCATGATAATTAGTAATGTCCGCTACCATTTCATGACCCTGTGAACCATTTTTATGTTGTCTTTGATCAAATGTCTTTTCAGATCATTTGCTCACTTTTTAACCATGTTATACTCATATGTTTTCTTACTACTGATTTCTTTATATAACTTGGTTATCAAATACATGCTTTGCAAATATTTTTTAACTGATTTGTAGGTTGCATTTTACTTTGTCAATTGTTTCCTTTGCTTTGCAGAAGCTTTTCAGCTTGATGTACTTCCACTAATTTATTCTTGTTCTTGTAGTCTGAGTTTTTGGTTTGATATCCAAGTAATCATTGCCAAGGACAATGGCAATAAGATTTCCCGTATGTTTTTTCCTAGGTTTATGATTTCAGGTCTTATGTTTAGGTCTTTTATCCATTTTGAATTAATTTTTGTGTGTGGTGTTAGATACAGGTAATCCAGTTTTCAAAGTACCATTTATTGAAGAGACTATTCCCTCCCTATTGTGTCTTCTTGGTGCCCTTGTTGAAAATTAGTTGACCATATATATTTGGGTTTATTTCTGGATTCTCTATTCTGTTCCATTAGTCTTTGTGTCTTTTTATTTTTATATGCCAGCAACTTGCTGTTTTGATTACTATGGCTTTGTAATATAATTTCAAATCAGGAAGTGTGATGGCTCCAACATTGTTCTTATTTATTCACAGAAATGCTGTAGCTATTTGGGGTCTTTTATGATTCCATAAAAAACGTAGGATTGTTTCTTCTGTTTCTGTGAAGAATACTGTTGGGATTTTGACAGGGATTGCACTGAGTCTATATATTGCTTTGATTAGGATAGACATTTTGCAATAGTAATTCTTCTCAATTCATGAGCACGAAATATTTTTTTTCTCTTCAGTTTCTTTCAACAATATTTTATACTTTTCATTGCACACTGTTTTCTCCTCCTTGTTTAAATTTATTCATAAGTATTTTTGATGTTCTTACAAATTGGATTGCTTGTTTTTAATTTTCAGCTTTGTTATATTTATGTATATATATGTATATGTGTATATATATATATATATGTCATAACTTTTTGTATGATTATTTTATATCCTGCATCCTTACTGAGTTCATTTATTAGATCTAACAGTTTCTTGGTGGATTCCTTGGAGCTTTCATACATGTAGGATCATGCCATCTACAAATAGAGATAATTTTACTTCTTCCTTTCAGATTTGGACAACTTTTTTCTTTTTTGTGTGATAGTACTTCCAGTGCTATGTTGAATAGAAGTGGCATCCTTGCCTCATTCCAGATCTTAGATGAAAAATTGAAGTTTCTCCACATTAATTACAGTGCTATCTCTGGGATTTTTAAATAAATGGTCTTTATTATGATAAGGAAATTTCCATTTGTAAGTAAACATTCAAGAGTTTTAATCCAAAATGATGTTGAACTTTGCTGAAAGCTTTTTCTGTGCCAATAGATATGATCATGTGATTTTATTTTTCAGTCTGGTAGTGTAATGTACCACATCAATTGACTTGCCTATGTGAAACCAGCCTAGCATGACTGGGATGAATCCCACTCGGTCATGATTAATATTGGATGTGTTTTTAAATTCAATTTGCTACTAATACTAATTTTTGAGGATTTTTGATCAAAGCTCATCACTGATATTGGCATATAGTTTTCTTTTCCTGTGGAATCTTTACCTGAGTTATGTATGAAGGTGAAGCCGGCCATATAAAATGTGCTGGGAAGTATCTCCTCTTGCTGTAAAAAGTATTGGTATTAACTTTCTTTCAAAGGTATGGTAGAATTCATCCATGAAGCCATCTGGTCCTCATATTTTTCTTTTTGGGAGATTTTCAATTACTATGTAATTCTCTTTATTTGTTATTGGTATGTTCAGGCTTTCTATTTCTGCCTGTTTCAGGATTGGTAAGTTGGATTTTTTTTTCAAATTTATCCATTTTTCTAATTTATCAAATTTGTTGCCATATAATTGTTTATAATAATCCTTTATGATCTTTTTTTATTTCTGAGGCATCTATTGTAATGTCTCCAGTTTGTTTCCAATTTATATTTTTGAGTTTCTCTCTTTTTTTCTGAGTTAGTCTAAGTATGGGTTTGTTGATTTTGTTAATTTTTTCAAAAAAAACAACTCTTAATTTTACTGATATTTCCAATTTTCTACTTGATTTATTTGTATACTGATCTTTATTATTTCCTAACTTCTGCTATATTTGGGGAAGGTTTTTCCCTATTTTTATTTTCTAGGCCCTTTGAGTTATAATGTGATACAACAGAAGCAAAAGTAAACGAATAGGAAAACACCTCAGCTTCTGCAGAGCTGAGGAAACAACCAACAGATTGAAGACACAATGTACGCAAAGGGAGAAAATATTTGAAACTATCCAGCCGACAAGAGATTAATATCCAGAATATGGAAGGAACTCAAACAAGTCAATAGCAAAAAATCTGATTTAAAAAATCGGCATTGACACCAACTCCTCATTCCTCTTTCCCCTGACTCCCTTAATAGTCTCTCTTAACTACTGTTCTACTCCCTACCTCTATGAGATCAATTTCTTTAGCTTCCACATATGAGTGCAGACATGCAGTGTTTCTCTTTCTGTACCTGGCTTGTTTCACTTAACAAAATTTCCTCCAGTCTCATCCATGTTGCTTCAAATGACTGAATATCATTCTTTTATATGGCTGAGTAGTATTCCATTGTATATATACACCTTGTTGACTTTATTCAATCATCCATTGATGAAAATTTGGGTTTGTCCAAATCTTGGCTATTGTGAGTAGAGCTGTGATAACACTGGCTTTGCACATATCCCTTCAACATGTTGATTTCCATTCCTTTGGATGTATATCAACTAGTGGGATTGCTGGATTGTTCCCTAATAGATTACATACTGTGTAAATGTATCCAAATATCACAGCATACTCCATAAATATATACAATTAACATGCGCCAGTTATGAAAATGAATTAAAAAGAAAAATATTCAGAGACAGAAGTAGATTAGAGGTCACCAGAAACTGGGGAGGAGAAATAAGAGAAGTTATTGTTGAATGGGTACAGGGTTTATACTTAGAATGTAAAAAAAAAAAAAAAATTGGAAACATGTGGAGGTAGTGATTCCACAGTATTGTGAATGAAATTAATTACATGCAACTATATATCTAAAGATGCTTAAAATGACAATATTTGTGTTGTATATATTTTACCACAATAAAAACAAAGGGCAAATTAGATGAATAGACATTTCTCAAAAGGAGATAAACAAATGGCCTACATGTGTATGAAAAAATTCTAGTCATCATTGAAATGCAAATCAAAACTACATTGAGATATCATCTCACTCCGTTTAGAATGACTTTATCAAAAAAAACAGAAAATAACAAGTTGTGGTGAAGATATGGAGAAAGAATAACTCTTATACAGTATTGCTGGGAATGTAAGTTAGTACGGTCATTATGGAAAATTGAATAAAGGTTTCTCAAAATAACTACAGATAGACTACGATATGATCCAGCAATCCCATTAGTGGGTATATATCCAAAGGAACAGAAATACGATATGATCCAGCAATCCCAACGATATGATCCAGCAATCCCATTAGTGGGTATATATCCAAAGGAACAGAAATCATCATGTTGAATGGATACCTGTACTCCCAGATTTATTGCAGCTGTATTCACAATAGTCAAGAATGGGATCAATTAAAGTATCCACAAACAGATGACTGGTAAAGAACATGTGGTATGTATACACAATGGAATACTACTCAGCCATAAACAAGAATGCCATTCTGCCATTTGCAACCACATGGATTAGTTCAGGGAGGACATTGTTAAGTGAAATAAGCCAGGCTCAGAAAGAAAAACACCCCATATTCTCACTCATATTTGGAACTAAAAAAAGTTAATCATAATAGAGGTAGAGAGTAGAATAGTGGTTATATAGACTGGAAGGGGTGGTGGAGGAGGAATAGAAAGAGGGTGGTCAATAGAAACAAAATTGTAGCTAGAAAGAATGAGATCTAGTGTTCTCTACCAATGTAGGGAGAATACAGTTGACAATTTATTGTATAATTTCAAATAGATGCCAGAGAGGATTCTGAATGTTCTCAACACAATAAAATAACAAATGATTGAGTTGATTGATGGATATGTTAAATACCCTGATAGGGTCATTTCACACTGTGTAAATGTACCCAACATCATATTGCACTCAATAAATGTATACAGTTATCATGGGTCATTTAAGAAAAGAATGTTTTTTAAATCAGAGACAGAAGTAGATTAGAGGCTGTCAAAATCTGAGGGGTGGGTGGCACTATGAAGGAATAATTAGAAAGTAATGTTTGAGTTTATGTTTAAGATGATGATGAAAAAGCTTAAAAATAGATAGAGGTGATGGTTACACAGCATTGTGAATGTAATTAATTCTGCAGAATTGTATGTTTAAATATGGTTAAAATGGCAAATCTTACGTTATATATATTTTATCACTATTAAAAAAGAAAGAAAAATGGTTCTTTCATTGCTTTCCTCTGAAGAATCTTTTCAGAGCCCTCTTTATGTCTTTATTCCTCAGACTGTAGATGAAGGGGTTGAGCATAGGTGTGACCACAGTGTACATCACTGAGGCTGTTGCACTTGAGTGTGAGTTGTGTGTAGCAGCAGAACTAAGGTACACTCCTAGGCTTGTACCATAAAATAAGGAGACAACTGAGAGGTGAGATGCACAGGTGGAAAATGCTTTATACTTCCCCTGAGCTGTTGAAATTCCATGAATGGAGGAGACTATCTTAAAGTAAGAGTAAAGGATGCCAGTGAGTGGTCCGCAGAAAAGCAACACAGCTGCAGCATATATAACCATGTCATTAAGAAAGGTGTCAGAACAGGCAAGGTGGACCACCCGATTGACTTCACAGAAAAACTGGGGGATCTCCAAGTCAGTACAAAAAGACAGCAGAAGCACCA
Organism: Galeopterus variegatus; assembly: GCF_000696425.1. NCBI lineage: Eukaryota > Metazoa > Chordata > Mammalia > Dermoptera > Cynocephalidae > Galeopterus > Galeopterus variegatus. The sequence continues at coordinate 19,863 of NW_007738624.1, read as the reverse complement.
TTAAACTTTGTAACAAGGAATTCAGGGCACTCATGATCCAGGACAGCATAACCTGTAGTCCACAGACCCGGGGGTTCATGATTGCCATGTAGTGCAGGGGGTGACAGATGGCCACAAACCGGTCATAGGCCATCACAGTCAGGAAGAAGTTGTCTAAAACTCCAAAGAGTATGTAAAAGTATATCTGGGTGATGCAGCCTGCGTAGGTTATGACATTGCTGTGTGTCTGGATGTTCACCAGCATCTTTGGGATGGTGGTGGAGGTGAAACAGATGTCCACAAAGGACAGGTTCGAGAGGAAGAAGTACATGGGTGTGTGCAGGTGGGAGTCTGATATCGTGGCCAGGATGATGAGCAGGTTGCCAAGCACAGTGACCAGGTACATGGACAGGAACAATCCAAACAGCAAGGGTTGTAGTCCAGGTTCCTCTGAAAGTCCCAGAAGAAGAAAATCAAAAATTTGCGTATCGTTCCCTGGTTCCATGTGGTTGATATGACTACAAAAAAAAAAAAAAAAAAAAAAAAAAAAAAAAAAAAAAAAAAAAAAAAAAAAAAAAC
>NW_007738624.1:16656-18857 GCF_000696425.1 Galeopterus variegatus | reverse complement strand
ACCACTTGATTGATTTCACAGAAAAAGTGGGGGATTTCCAAGTCAGTACAAAAAGACAGCAGAAGCACCATTAAACTTTGTAACAAGGAATTCAGGGCACTCATGACCCAGGACACCAGAACTAGCAACACACAGAGCTGGGGGTTCATGATGACTGTGTAGTGCAGGGGGTGACAGATGACCACAAACCGGTCATAGGCCATCACAGTCAGGAAGAAGTTGTCCAAAATACCAAAGAGTATGAAAAAGTATATCTGGGTGATGCAGTCTGCATAGGTTATGACCTTGCTGTGTGTCTGGATGTTCAGCAGCATCTTTGGGATGGTGGTGGAGGTGAAACAGATGTCCACAAAGGACAGGTTCGAGAGGAAGAAGTACATGGGTGTGTGCAGGTGGGAGTCTGATATCGTGGCCAGGATGATGAGCAGGTTGCCAAGCACAGTGACCAGGTACATGGACAGGAACAATCCAAACAGCAAGGGTTGTAGTCTAGGTTCCTCTGAAAGTCCCAGAAGAAGAAAATCTAAAATTTGTGTATCATTCCCTGGTTCCATGTGGTTGATATGACTACCAAAAAAATAAGAAAAATAATGACATCCAAGCCTGCATTACTCACTGTTAATAAATGCTACCACTTATATTCTATAGTCAAGACAGCAATTCCTATATTTGTGTATAAGTCTGCCCCCCTTTGGTAGATCCCCTTTGCCATCTTGATTAGAAATCCCTGTTTGACTCTCAGCCTTTCTCCAAAGGTCATGTACTTATAAATTTTAGTCACTTTTTTTTCATGCATTTGAGGAATATAAATTGAGTGACAATCGTGTTCCAGTCACTATCTTGGCAATGATACATCTGTGCTAAGAAACAAAACTCTCTAAAATCCAATGATAGAGAAATAAAATACAGAAAAATAAATATAACGAAATAATAGTGTAACATGTCAGTTGGGTACAGGTACTATGAAGATAAAGAAAGTAGATACAAAGAAGAATGTTAATAGAGAGTGTTATTTTTTACTGTATGCGGAGGCAAAATAGGTGACACTTGAAAACAAACCTACATGAAGACAACACTAGAGCCACAAAGTTATCTGCAGGAGTACGTGCCGTGCAAGAGGAAGACCCAGTGCAAAGACTCTGATGAGGGTGCTTTCTTCAGATGTTCAGAGCCAACAAGAATGTCAGCGTGGCAGGAAATGAGCAACAGGAGAGTGATGACACTTGGTGTCAGAGAGTGTTGCACAACAAGGTGGCCTCATTGATACCAAAAATTCAAGACACAAGGAGTCCCTCTGTCCAGATGCTATTGCATCTGCACTTTAGAACGTTGACTGCAAAGGTACCCTAAGAATTTAAATATAACTGCTTTATATTTTTGTCCATTGCCTTACATTCTGGCCACTGTATTATGAATCTCCTTTTGCAATATATTGAGCCTAGGTGACTTTTCTTTGAAATGTGCTCTTATTCCTAAAAGTGTGCACATGTGCACGTACACACACATATGCACACACACACTTATAAACATGCCCCATGCTGGGGCTTTCTGCAGCCATGTTAATACCTTGTTCTTGTCACTCCTACTTGCACTATTAGAAAGGAATAAACAACGTCTTTTTCAAATTATTCTTTCTCCAAAAATAGGTAGAAATTGAATGCCAAAATTCCAGGTTTTAAATCTCCCATATATATGTGAGCTTAGGGTTCCATTTCAGAATAGACTTTTAGTCTCCTGTTTTTAAATAAATATAAAAAATATGCTCAATGAACAGAGAGAAAGGAATTAAATGTCCATGAATGGGGAAAATATGATCTAATAAATTCAAATTGTCTCTGAGAGAGTGTAATGAAGAAAATGCTTTGCTGGTTTGGCAACATTTGATATCCTGTTATATGCCCTAGGGGCCAATAAAAATAAGGAAAGGTTTAGAACAAGTTTCACAAAAGACATAGGAAACATACCATTTTGCAGTCAACATACTTAACAGACAAATTAACAACATACTTAACAAAAAATTCACAAAAGAAAAATATACAAAGAACAAAAATTTTTTTTGCATTTTTCTATGAAATATTAAAAGAGATGTTTTTCCGGCACATATTCAATATTGATTTTATGATTTAGTTTTCATGTGGTCTGATAATAGATGAGGGAAGACTTTTCCTCACTTTCCTTAGGTGGCATCTTTTCTTTGTTAT
>NW_007738624.1:15615-16111 GCF_000696425.1 Galeopterus variegatus | reverse complement strand
GATCTAATAAATTCAGATGGTCTCTGAGAGAGTGTAAAGAAGAAAATGCTTTGTTGGTTTGGAAACATTTGATATCCTGTTATATGCCTTGGGGCAAAAGGAATAAACAAAAAATTCACAAAAGAAAAATATACAAAGAACAACAAAATTTGGGCATTTTTATATGAAATATTAGAAGAGATGTTTTTCCTTCACATATTCTATATTGATTTCATGATTTAGTTTTCATGTGGTCTGATAACAGATGAGGTAATACTTTTTCTCACTTTCCTTAGGTGGCATCTTTTCTTTGTTATTTTCAGGATCTCAGTTTTGGTCTCTTTTTTGACAAGTCCAATGAGTACACTCCAGTCCTGGTTCTGGTCTTCAGTTAATAAGCAAAGACCTTCCCATGCCATGTTCAGTAAAATCCCGCACAACCCATGAGATTTCTATCCTCTCCTGCTGAATAACATCCTGTCTTTTATTTATCCCTGAGTTCATTACATCACACACA
>NW_007738624.1:7567-15007 GCF_000696425.1 Galeopterus variegatus | reverse complement strand
AAGAAAATAAGAAATCTCTTTTAAATTTATCAGTCTGTGAAAAAACTTAGAGTTGTCACAGTCATCAGCGTTGGAACTTTTAAACTAGTAGCCAATGAGTTGCTCTCTAATTTTGCTGGCGGAGATGTGCAGTGTTAGAAGCCCGCAGAGAAACAATCTGTCGACAACTACTAATGTGAAAAATGCAGAGAATCTGTAATTCAGAGTTTCTCAGTCTCAGCACTATTGAAATTCTGGGCCAGATCATTCCTTGTGGCAGGGTTTCCCCATGCATTGTGTTAAGCAGTATCCTTGGTCTAATGACTTCTCCCCAGTAAGAAAGCCAAAAATGTCTCCGGTCATTTTTTGATCAATGTCACACCCAGTTGACAATATCACACCCAGTTGAGAAGCACGGTTTTAACTTCATAATCCCCCAATTCATATCATTGATGTATTGCTTTTTTTGAGAAAAATATATTAAAAACATCACTAGTGTAAACGGCACAGAGATATCATGAGATTTTATGCAGTCATTGAATCAGGATTGTACTAGTTGATATTAGCAACTTCCTAAAGGTGCAATTCAGGAAGAACAAAAGTGGGGGAGGGACTAGAAGAGAAGTTGGGACTAAAACATAAGGAGCATTTGCAATGTGGACAGGAATCTACTCATGCAGTTGTAGGAGTACAGTGTGAGCATGCACGTGTGCACGATACAGAAAGAGAAGTTTTCAATGAAACTAAGATCTTAAGGAACAAAAACTGGTAGAAAGAATTAAACTAGGTTAAGTGCAGTGGTTTCAAAACTACTGTATTAAACAGAATAGAAAGAAAATCTGAAACTACCTTTATATAAAGACATAGAATAGTAATAATTTTATGGCTTTAACAAAGGCTACTAAACAAGATTAAATTGCTAAAGGCCCGGAAGTAAAAGAACACTAAAGAAAGAATATTTAAGTGTTGGGAAGGAGCAGTATTGGAAGTTATAATTTAATCTAAAATAAAGATAGAAGAATTTAAATACGTTTATAAAAGGTAAAGGTGATATTAGTCCAAGGATAAAGAAACCTTTTCAGATGATGGCTGAGGGTGATGCAACTTTTAGAAACAGATCTAATTATAAAAATATGAAAGCACAATATAGATGAGTAAAATCATGTTGTAAACATGTATAAAGGGCTATTTGTTTTCTCACTTATGGAGAACTTTGTCCACGTAAAAAGCAATGAGAGAAATACAATATGACTAACTGGCAGATTTATCTACACAAAATTTATAAACATTCACATATTTCCCCCCAAATATATCTATGCTTTTATAAAAGAACCAACTGACAAAAAACAAAGTTGGTGCATACCTTCAATGCTTATACATTAAAAAATGTCATCAAAAATAGGAATAAAAACACTTCAACTCACTATAAAAAAAAAAGCAACATAATCAAACAATTTTCAATAGAGTAGAAAATGTCTAAGAAAACCACCAACGCTCATACTAATGTATGTGGTCTCACAAATAAGGAAATATTTGTGAAGGGAAACTCAATAGTGTACCACTCTTAACCCCTTGAATTTTTTCATGTAATACTCAATGTGAGAGAAGACAGGGCAAAATGTGCACCTCTTGAACTGCTATTGAAAGGTAGTATTTGTAAATAATCTATTGATCTGGGGCTTCATCATCAAGATGAAAACATAGTCAAATATGCTCCATCTTACAAATAAAAGTAAAATGTCCTGAATTGACTGCACATCCCTCCACAGCTAATGCTCAGTTTCTGCTCTTCCTCTAACTACAAAGGTTCTTGGATATAAGTACTGCTTTTGCTGAAAACACTTTAAGTCTCCCACTCTCACTCTAAGCTCACTAACTGGGCTCGCACTATTATTACATAATTGTTAACAATGGCCCTGCATTGCTGAGTTCAGTGTTCACATCTGTTTTTAGCATCATACATGATTAAATTAATTAATTAAAATGCGAGCCGCCACAGCAATCTCTTGGACATGAGTTAGGCTGGACTGGCTCTAAGGTGACCTCAGGTCCATATTCATAACTTCTATGTCTATGACCCTTTCCTGCAGTGTTTATTGGGCTCTCAGAACTCACCTATATGGGGTTTATGAAATGAAGGTCTCCATACAGAAGTCAGAAGTTTCCCCTGATGGTTGATGATGGAGACTGAAGCTCTGTTTTCACACAAGACAACAGGAAAGAATCAAGCACCACTCACTGAGCCAGACATAAGACTCCAGAGTAAACAACCATGTCCTGTCCAGACCAAGGTTGCACATATTGAGGGGCTATAGAAGAGGAGATATCTACAGCTGCCTACGTCTGCTCATTAGGCACATTTCCTCTTGTTATTCCTGCCCCGAGTACATCATATTCCTGTGGGACACTGTGTGCACTGAAAGGAGATTATCTCCTGCAGATTCTCTTTTCCCAAGACACCAGATGAAACATCAGGAGAATTCAGTCTTTATTGCTCCTCTTCATGAACTTACCTGCCTTCCAGAGATCTAAACTCCTACCACCTTATCCCAGCACTAAGTTCATGTTTTCTCTAAAGACTAAACTTGAGGAACCTGTCTTGTTTCTTGGATCCCCCAAGGCCTTGGTTTGTGGTGGGGACACAGCACATGATATATCCAGAACATTATTATTTCCTTCTCAACAAAAATGAAATCTGTGTACTTTTGATAAAAAAGGCATAGGTACTACATCTCTTGGTTCCATGATGCTTTTGGCAAAACAATTAGCCAAGTCAAAGGAATAGTTAGGGTGTGTTATCATCCAGAGCTAAGGAGCCCATGCCAGGCTCATTAGCTTATTGGCAGGTTTGTTCCCTGTGATTGTAGGACTGACGTCCTGTTATCTTGCTAGTTGTTCAAGGAGGCTCCCTCTTAGCAGTAGGCTTTATTTATGTGGTCCTCTCTCAGCATGGCAACTTATTGCTTCAAGGCCAACAGAAGCATGTCTTCCTTGCAATCCAAAATGTCCATATTCAAGAGGAGGTGATTATTGAGGACACATATACCAGCATGTGGAAATCCTGGGGCCAGCTCAGAATTCTGCTTACCACACCACATTAATAAGTTGAGAGTGTCAGTATATTTAACATGGCATGGAGTACTATAGGTGGATGTCTATACAGAAAAATAAATGACCTCTGAAGCACACATCAACCATACTCAAAAACAGATGGAAATTCAATAATGATTTTCCTCTGATTAAAGCCCTTCAATAGTTTATGATGCATAAAAAGAAATACAAAGCATTGATATAATTCTAACACACACTTTTGTTTACCTATCTAAATTGATCACCTTCTTAATTCTTATCCACAAAACTCTGATTTTGTTCAAATATCAACTACCATGTGCGTGTCCTGCACCAAAGGATTCATGCCACAGGAATGGTCTAATCTTACACCAATAGGTGCATCCCATAGCAATGCGCTTATTCATGCCAACAAACTCAACACAATTCCTAAAAATAAATAGATAGATAGAAAGATATTTTCAGATAAATGCATTTACATATAAATTTATATCTATGTAAGTTTATTCACATATTTTAAATTTCATACATGCATATTTACATATATTGGCATATACACCTATATTACTATATATATTTATTTACTCTTAGAAATTTGCTCATATAATTATGGAGTCTGTGGAATTGCGTGAAGTGCTTTTTTGCAAGTGAGAGACCTAGAAAAGCTGCTGGTGTAATACAGTCTGAGCCTGTATTACAAAGGCCTGAGAACAAGGGGATCCCAGTCCAAGATCAGGACACAATGAGATGCGATATCCCAGCTCAAATGCTGAGGTTGGAAAAAGATATGAATTTTCTGCTCCACTGCACGTTGTTCTATTCAGGCCTCAATGATTCAATGCTGTGCAAACACATTGGGTAGGGCAACCAACTTTAGTGATTCCACCAGTTCAATTGCTAGTGTCATCCTGAAACACCCTCATGGACACGCCCAGACACAGTGTTTAGTCTGGTACTTTGTAGTTCACGCCAGTTGACACTTAAAAGTAACGATCACATGGAGGCTGAGAAGTCCAGTTCAAGGTGTGGATGATTCAGTTCTTGGTGAGGATTCATAGAAGGATGGGTTCCTAGAAGAACGTCTTCTTGCTATGTCCTCCCATGGCATCTCCCTTGTGTCTCTACTATGAAGGCACTAATCCCATCAACAAGGGCTCCTCTCTCATGACCTAATTATGCTCCAAAGGTCCCACCTCCAAATATCATCACATTGAGGATTAGGGCTTTAGTATATGAATTTAGTGGGAAGAAACACAAGCACTCAGTCTGTAGCACCATCCAAATCTATTTAGTTACTTATGATAGCAAGAACAACTTCAGAGAGGGGGATCAGGAGGAATGGTGGAATCTCACAATGCAAATTACAGCTTCTTCTTCACTGTTAAATATGTTATGTCTGCCCACATTCTTTCAGCCAAAGCATGCCAGAGGTCAAAACTTATACTCTTCTTCTACTTGAGGCACCATCAAGATCAGGAGCAAAGCGTGGTGGGATATAGCTCTCCTACAGAGTATAGGGAAGTTAATATACAATTGTAAAATATAAAACTATCTTTTGAGGAATGTCCATACCATTTTCCATAGAGGCTGCACCATTTTGCAGTCCCACCAGCAATGTATGAGAGTTCCTTTTTCTCCAGAACCTCGCCAGCATTTATTATTGACAGTCTTTTGGATATTAGCCATCCTAACAATTGCAGATAGGTCTACCATATGACCCAGATATCCCACTGCTGGGAATATACCCAGAGGAATGGAAATCATCAAGTCGAAGGTATACCTGTTCCCCAATGCTCATTTCAGCACTATTTACAATAGCTAAGAGTTGGAACCAGCCCAAATGTCCACCATCAGATGAGTAGATATGGAAAATGTGGTATATCTACACAATGGAATAGTACTCTGCTATAAAAAAGAATGAAATACTGCCATTTGCAATAACACAGATGGACCTAGAGAGAATTATATTAAGTGAAATGAGTCAAGCACAGAGGGATAAATATCACATGTTCTCACTTATTTGTGGGAGCTAAAAATAAATAAATAAATACACAAAAAAACAGTGCTGTGGGGGAGGGAAGAAGACATAATAATTACAACTCTTTGTAGTTGATACGACAAAGCAGAAAGGACATTGTTGGGAGGGAGGACGGAGCGGGAGGAGGGAGGGAGGTTTCGGTAATGGGCCACAATAATCAACCACATTGTATATTGACAAAATAAAAAAAATAAAATAAAATAATCTATCTGAGGGTGGGGTTAAAATAGACATGTAAATATTACTTCTATTGACATCAAACATTTATGAAATTTATGCTCTAGACCTGTGTTAAGGAAGATGAGAAGAGTTGTAGGAATAATTTGCTGCACAAAGAAACAGCAGCCCATCAGATATTCCCCAAAGCAGAGCACAGTAAAACAGCTTGAAGGAGTCTAAAAATTCATAATAGGTCCATTTTGGACTCACCATGAGGGGCTTAGAGGCTTTGTCCATGAGCACAAAAGCAGAGCATAATGTATTCTCAAGCACTCTGCTCCCTGCCCGGACACTTAGAAAAGGTCCCCCATGATCAGGGCAATGCTGGACTGACTATGTGTCCCAAAAGACCTTTCTGGAGTCAATAGGAGCATGGTAAATATGAAACTGGAACTTAGTCACAATAGCTGTTATGTAGTGAGCATCTGCTATGTGCCAGCTAATTTCAACAAGCTCTAAAATGCTGCCTCATGTCACATCACCTCCATAAGGTAGATGGGATTTCCCATGTTTATTGATGAAGTAACAAAGGCCTAACAATTTCATTTCCTGTTATGAGGGAAATACTCAAGAGGCACGTGTAAACTAGTGTATGCAGAGGCTGAGCTGCTGAGTCCAACATTCAATCACCCTAAGGTCAGACCAAAGGTGGGTGGAGTGTTCTTGGTGGAGATATTCCCAAATTTTTACACCTGACTCCAACACTTGGTCACAGCCTTAATACTCAGAGTGATCCTCATGCCAGGACCATTAGTATAAATATCATCTGGGACCTGGTTACAAATGCAGGATATCTGGTCCACCCTAGACCTGCTGAAACAGAATCTGCATTTGAACAGATCCCCATGTGATCCATATATATGATCACTTTGGAGAAGTGTTTGTCCAGATTGAGTTTCTCAACCAGCCCACTGTTGGTATTTGTTCAGGTTAATTCTTTGTTGTGGGAGTTGTCTTTTGCCTAATGGATGTTGAGCAGCACCCCATATCTCAGCCTATTAAGTGACAGTTGCACCTCCCTAGATATGACAATAAATATTTCTCAGAATATTTCCAAGTGTTCTTTGGAGTCAAAATCCTTTCCAGTTGAGAAACACAGAGCTATAGCACGAGACCTGGAAAGATCTTGATGGAGTTCCAATTACAGCCATCCCTATGTGCCTGTATAGTAACATTGGGCAGGTTACTTACCCTTCTGAGCCCCATTTCTGCAAATATACAATGTGGTTGTAACAGTATTGACAATACAGAGTGGACTTTTAAAAATAATAAATAGGAGAATGTTTATAAGATACTAATCTCAGGGTACTGTGAATAAAAAGTCTAAATGTACAACTTATAACTACTAAAAGTTTCTTAAATGTAGAACTAAATGACCACTCTTAATGTGTGTAGTAAGTATGAATATTCCAATTGTTTTGGAAAACGTGTCCTAAAGCCAAGGGGTGTGGTACTCACAACAGAGTTCTCCCCCTTGTGTATGAAGGGAATAGCAATGTTTAGGAGATATCAGGGGCTGTGTCCCCAACACCAGTCAAGGCTTTGAAAATCCCAGGAACATCAGCAAGACAGATTCCCCAGTGCTAGACTTGGAAGAAAACATTAACTTGAGATTGGGATAAGATGTTAGTAGATTAGCTCTATGGAAGGCAGTAGAGCTGATGCAGCAGGAATAATAAAGACTGGATTCCCCTGATTTTCAGCCTGGTCTCTTGGGAACAGAGAATCTCCAGAAAAAAAAAAAATTTTGTGCAGACCATTGTCCCACAGGGATATGATATGCTCTAAGGCTGGCATAAGAAGAGAGAGATGTGCCTAATGAGCAGCTATAGGGAACTGTAATTTCCCTTCTGCTGTTGTCCCACGAGAGTCTTCAAACATGTCTGGACAGAACATGGTTGTTTCCTTTGAAGCCGCAAGTCTGGCTCAGGGACTGGTGCTTGACTCCTTCCTGCTGTTCTGTTTAGGGACAGTATTTGTCTCCATCATGATCCATTCAATCAGGAATTCACTCTTCCACACACACAGTTTCCTCTCAGAGATCACATTGAAGTCAGTCTGAGAGCCCAACAGATTCTGTGGAAAACATTTAGAGAATGGAAGATGAGGACCTTTACCTGAGGTCACCTGAGAAT
>NW_007738624.1:5686-7072 GCF_000696425.1 Galeopterus variegatus | reverse complement strand
CCGGCCTGGTGGTGCACTGGATAGTGCGCCGCTTGGGAAGCGCGCGGCGCTCCCGCCCGAGGGTTCGGATCCCACATGCGGACCGGTTCCTGCTCACTGGCTGAGCGAGGCGCGGGAGCAACGCCGAGGGTTGTGATCCCGTTGTCGGTCCCCGGTCCGGTATGGGGGCAACACTGATGGTTGCGATCCGTTGCCGGACACGGAAAAAAAAAAAAAAAAAAAAAAAAAAAAAAAAGAGAATGAGGAATGGGAGGGGTAATGTGGTTTCAGTAAAAGTAAAACATGTTTCCAGTGATCTTTGCAATTAGACAGCGTTAGTATTGGAGGAATGTGCAGTCAAGTGAGGGCATTTCATTCTTATTTGTAAGATGAAGAATATTTGAGTATGTTTTCATATCGATGAGAAACATACAGAACAGTGATTTGCTTGCAAATGCTACCTTGCAATAGCAGTTCATGAGGCAGACATTTATCTATATCTTCCTTTCTGTTCATTATTCAGATGATTACATGTATTTTTAATTTTTAATTTTTTTATTTAATTTTATTTTGTCACTATACAATGTGGTTGATTGTTGTGGCCCATTACCAAACCCTCCCTCCTTCTTCCCTCACCCCACCCCACCCCCTCCCTCCCAACAACCTCCTTTCTGTTCGCTTGTCGTATCAACTTCAAGGAATTGTAANCTGGTCTCTTGGGAACAGAGAATCTCCAGAAAAAAAAAAAATTTTGTGCAGACCATTGTCCCACATGGATATGATATGCTCTAAGGCTGGCATAAGAAGAGAGAGATGTGCCTAATGAGCAGCTATAGGGAACTGTAATTTCCCTTCTGCTGTTGTCCCTGAAGAGTCTTCAAACATGTCTGGACAGTTCATGGTTGTTACTTTTGAAGCCCCAAGTCTGGCTCAGGGACTGGTGCTTGACTCCTTCCTGCTGTTCTGTTTAGGGACAGTATTTGTCTCCATCATGATCCATTCAATCAGGAATTCAGTCTTCCACACACAGAACCTCCTCTCAGAGATCACATCGAAGTCAGTCTGAGAGCCCAACAGGTTCTGTGGAAAACATTTAGAGAATGGAAGATGAGGACCTTTACCTGAGGTCACCTGAGAATCAAAGCAGGCTAGCACAGTGACAGATTGCAGTTCCCAAGGTTATTTGCTTGCACGATTAATTAATTAAGTAATGCATTTATTTATAATGCTAACAGAGACTTGTCTATTGAACTCAGCACCACAAGATCAGTGTTTACAATGAAATAAATGTGATGGAGTCACTATTAGAATGAGGAATGGGAGGGGCCGGCCTGGTGGTGCACTGGATAGTGCGCCGCTTGGGAAGCGCGCGGCGCTCCCGCCCGAGGGTTCGGATCCCACATGCGG
>NW_007738624.1:2174-4686 GCF_000696425.1 Galeopterus variegatus | reverse complement strand
TCCCAACAACCTCCTTTCTGTTCGCTTGTCGTATCAACTTCAAGGAATTGTAATTGTTGTGTCTTCTTCCCTCCCCCCTGTTTGTGTACTTATTTATTTATTTTTAGCTCCCACAAATAAGTGAGAACATGTGTTATTTCTCTTTCTGTGCCTGACTTGTTTCACTTAATATATAATTTACTCTAGGTCCATCCATGTTGTTGCAAATGGCAGTATTTCATTCTTTTTTATAGCAGAGTAGTATTCCATTGTGTAGATATACCACATTTTCCATATTCACTCATCTGCTGATGGACTTTTGGGCTGGTTCCAACTCTTAGCTATTGTAAAGAGTGCTGCTATGAACATTGGGGAACAGGTAAATATTTGACTTGACTATTTCCATTCTTCTGGGTATATTCCCAGCAGTGGGATAGCTGGTTCATAGGGTAGATCTACCTGCAATTGTTTGAGGAACATCCATACCATTTTACATAGAGGCTGCACCATTTTGCAGTCCCAGCAGCAATGTATGGGAGTTCCTTTTTCTCCACAACCTCGCTAACATTTATCATTTTATAGGCAAAAAGGGGTATACTAATGAGATTTACTTTGCAGTAATTTCCTCACTGATGCAGTGGAATATATTTGCGTTGGTTAGACCAGTGATGCTGCTGAAACTCTACAATGCACAGCACAGACTCCACTACGAATAGTGAACTGTCCTAGAATGTCAGTAATCCTGAGATTGAGAAATCCTGTGATAAAGAATATCTGTATTATTAAAATTTTATCTGTGTTGAGATTATTTCCCAAAGACTTTATATTCTGTCAGGAAAATTAGAGAGTGCACCTTTGCTATTTGTTTAAAATTTTCAACAGAAATCAGTGTGACAGCTCTTAACGTTTTTTCCCATGATGATGAGTGTGAAAGAGATTTCTTGTTGCTTTCTAAAAAAATTACAGAGTTTTCTCAAATATTCAAATGCTTATATATCAGCTCATACATCAACATTATGATTTACCTGTGCTTATCATATGCCCATATTTATGTACTTATCGGCATTTCAAATGATTTTAACCAATTATTCTGTTAAAATTGACTTTTTGGGATAACTTTTTGGCCATAAAATGTTAAATATGATTTAGTTAAATACATGTCTATATTCTTATTTTTGCATATTTTGCCTTAATTGACATCATTTGCCCCTTCCCCAACAGGTTTTATATGTTGTTTCCCTAATATGCATTAAACTAAAATGCATTGTTTAGTTTTTCAGTGAGGTCTTTTATCCTTTTGTGGTTTTGTTACATGTGTGAGGTAGAGAAGCAACTTTGTTTATTCCAGATGTATAACCATTAATGCCAGCTTTTATTTTAAAATCTAACCTTTTTCAACTTCATTAAAATACAAACTTGCCTTATATAAAATGCCCGTATATAATGAGTCCTGATTCCTGATTCATTTATCAAATAACATCTGAGCTTCTGCTACATGCTAGAACATTCATTCAACATCTTATATGATATTCTTTTGTGTCTAGGTTTTTGCAAATTTAGCTATTAATCAATGTTGATATTAAATTATTGTTATTTTAGATCTTGTTTTGATCAATATTCAATGGCCCATCAATTTTGATAACTGTGGTTGTTTTGAAACCACTATATTTAACTTAGTTTTGTTCCCTTGCTTTTTCTTCTATTTTGTAACTTGTCAGTTTCTTCAAATTTGTTTCTTCTTCGTGCATCCATATTCACACACTTTTGTGAAAACTCAAAGGTGAATATACAAAGTAGTGTATCTGCTGACTTGGAAATTGCATTATAATGGAGAAAACAGAGTATAATGAAGTAAATTGAAATAAGTGTGTGTATGACATAATGTCCTCAGGGGTAAATCATATGAAGAATGGTTTTCACTGTAAAATAGTACAATCATTACGATGTGTAGGGAATTGTATATGATCTGAAAGGCCTTTGCATGTTGAATGAAAAACAGAAACCAGGACTAGAGTGTGCTTAGTGGATTTGTCAAGAATGACATCAAAATCTAAAGGCCACAAGTATCAAACAATGAATGCCACACAGGAAACACAGGAGAGTGCTAAAGGGACCTGCTTCATTTGTTATCAGATCTTCTAACAAACAATTAGTCAAAATAGCATGGAATAGGCACAGGAGAAACAAGTCTTTTACAGTTTCATATAAAAATGCACAAATCTTGTCATCGTATTCATTTTTCTTTTGTAAGTTGTTGGTTTGGGTGTGTAATGTGTGTTTGTGTCTTGTTACCAGGAAGATATTATTAAAATTGTAATTTGCATACCAGCCAAGTGCCAAAATCAAAAATAAAATAAAATAAAATTAAATTAAATTAAATTACCACTTGGATAACTCCTTTTTTTAGTTTCAAAAACTAAACAAAAATTTTAGTGATCATTAAAAACAATACAGTTAAGCACATTTCCTAAATTAAAAACCTTTCAGGGACTACAGAACAGTGTAAAAAATCCTTAGTTTTTTTTTTTTTTTT
>NW_007738624.1:0-1207 GCF_000696425.1 Galeopterus variegatus | reverse complement strand
GATCGCAACCCTCAGTGTTGCCCCCGTACCGGGCCGGGGACCGGCAACGGGATTGCAACCCTCGGCGTTGCTCCCGCGCCTTGCTCAGCCAGTGAGCGGGAACTGGTCTGTATGTGGGATCCGAACCCTCGGGTGGGAGCGCCGCTGCGCTTCCCAAGCGGCGCACTATCCAGTGCACCACCGGGCCTTCCAAAAATCCTTAGTTTTGATCTTTTATTATTTTTGCTGGACATCAAGTTAATATAATGGGAGTTGAAATATCACCAGAACCAATGAAGCTTTTTCTTTCTTGCAATCTCTTGGGGACCACCTGAGCTTATTAAAACCTTTCCCTCTCAGGTCCATCTAATTCTTTTCCTTCTGTTTATTGAACAGACTTTCTATTTTTTAAAAAAGAGATAATGGCCATACAGAAATGGAGGCCCAACTTTACATGTGTATCAGGGATGTAGGATCAGGAATTTCTAGGTACTGATCCTGCACTCTTTAGGGGAAAGACAACCTGATATTCACAGCTCACCTGATATTCATTTCTATCTGATAGTTGGCTGTGGATGAGAAGAGCACGGTATTAACAAGGTCGCAGGAGGCTCAGTGTGTTTCATGAGTATACATGCTATTGTGCGTGTGTGTGTGTGTGTGTGTGGTTAGGGGTGAGAGCAGCATTCAGAGAAAGGGGAACTGTGCTCTGTATATTGCAAAAGATAACTTGTAATGCAGAGACCAGAACGTAAGGCAACAGATAGAAATAAAGGGGAGGTGCATTTAAATTCAAAGGACACCTTTGCAGTCAACTTACTAAACTGTAGATGCAACAACATCTGGACAGAGGGACTCCTTGTGTCTTTAAATTTCAACTGCAACAAAGCCACCTTGTTCTGCACCATTTTCTGACACCCTCTCTCATCACTTTCCTCTTCCTCATTCTCCCACCACACTGGCTTCCTTTTTGCCCTTAAACAAGCACCTTCCTCATGGTCTTTGCACTGTCTGTGTCTCCTGCCAGTTACCCTCCTCCACAGATGACCATGTGGCTCCTGTCCTGCCTTCAGATGTTTGTTCAAATGTCACTTTCTTTGCAGGTCTTCACTGACCATCATTTAAAAGAAAATAATAATAATAACAGTACACTGACCCACTCTCTCCTTTTACCTGCTTTGTTTTTCTTCCAAGAACCTGTCATCACCTGGCATGATTTATGATTTTT
>NW_007738623.1:41974-42548 GCF_000696425.1 Galeopterus variegatus | reverse complement strand
AGAGATGGTATCTGCCTCCCGGAAGCAGGGAGTTTACCTGGGGCCGAAGCCCCAGGTGTGGAGGAGTGACAGTCTGGCCGGGATCCTCTTCCCTGCCCTCCCGATGCTGGCCGCGGGCTCCCCACACCACCAGCCCCTCCAGAGATCCATGGGTGGAGTGGGATTGGTGGCCAGTCCACAGGCCCTGGGGGGCCCCGCACTGAGGCACACAAGTGGCACAGCTCAGTGAGGAGCCGCGCCAAGCGAAGATGGCTGGCTTGCCCAATCTGAGCCGGCCAGCTCCACCCCCCCTGGAGAAAATGGAGGCAGCGGTGGTGCCGGCGCCTAGCCTGGTGTGGTAAGCGGGGGCGAGGCGGGCCTTTGCCCCCCAAGCGGGGCTGGGCTGGGGGTCACTCACAAAGCTCCCAGAGCTGGGCCGGTCCCGCACCTTCCTCTCTGTCTCTGTGTCGCCACTGCCGTCTTTCCTGGCCTTTGTTGCCTTGGGCTACTCGGTCTCCCGGCGTGGTTGCAGCACTCTCAGGAATCTTCTTTTGCATCGGCCCTAAAACCTCGAGACTGTAGTTACTTTTTTTCG
>NW_007738623.1:0-40974 GCF_000696425.1 Galeopterus variegatus | reverse complement strand
CAGCACAGCGCACACTTCTCAGGCTCGCTCTGTCCTCTGGCACGCTCACTCCAGACCTGTCACCATCTTGCTCCAACATTTTCAATTCTTTTATATGAAACGTTCATATTTCTAGCCCATTTTTCTATGTTATTTTTCTTCACTGATTAGAAGCTCTTTATATATTAGAAATCGAAACCTTTTGTCTGAGATATTGGTTGCAAATATTTTTTCTTATTCTGTCATTTGCCCTTATATTTTGCATATGGTATTGTTGTTTGCCATGCAAAATTTGTTATCATCTCTTCCTTTATTTATTGTTTATGGAATTTTGTGTCATAGTTAATAAAGTTTTCCTAACTCCCAGGTTATAAAGAAATTTACCCATACTTCCTTCTAGTACTTGCATGGTTACATTTTACATATTTAAGTCTCTGTTCTATTTAGAATTTATTGTGGTGTACGGTTGAGGAGTGGATCAAATTTAACTCTTTCTATATGGTTATCCAGTTATTTTAACATCAGCTATTAAAAAGCCAAACTTTACCCCACTGATTAAAATGCTGTCTTTATCATATACTAAAATTTTCTGCACAGTTGGATCTATTTCTGAATTTTCTCTTCTGTTCCTTTGGTCTCTATCTATTCATGCACCAATACCGTACTATTTTAATTATAGAGCCTTTGTAATATGTTTCAATGACTAATAACTATATCTCATTGCTCTTCTTTTTCATCATTTTAGAGGCAATTTTTGCTTACTTATTTTTCTAATGAACCTTATAAAAACTTATCTGGATCCAGAAGAAAGGTCTGATAGTGTTTTATAGGGATCATCTCAAATATACAAACTAAATTAGGAAGAATAGACATCATTATGAGGTTGAGTCACCCTACACAAGAACATATGTCTTTCCATTTGTTCAAGTCTACTTTTGTGTTTTTCAGGAGTATTTTATAGATCCTCTTATATAGGTTTTGGATATTTTTTCTTAAGTTTATGCCTACATATTTTATTTTCATCTGGCTGTTGTAAATGTTTACACAATCATTTAACATTTTAAAATATATAACTGAAAAGCATGGTTTTCTTTGTTTTTGCATTCCTATTGTTTTAAATCTTGTGCTTACCTTGGGAAGGAATAAATGGAGACTGATCTTACTGAACTTCCTCTAGGTACTTTCACACATCTTTCTTCCAACCTTCACAACAACCCAAGAGGCTAAGTATTGTCATCCTCATTTTTGCAAACAGGGAACTAATATGCAATGAATTGAGATTTAAAATGAGTTTTACCCTCTACATATTTCACCATCTTAATTTTACAAATGAAAGAACTACAACACAGGAAGGTCTACAGAAGGCATTAGAAGTCCTTCTCCAGCTTTTTCAGTTACTAGCCACGTGGGTTCAAATTGGTTATTTTAGTATTTCTTGTGCCTATGTAAATCATCTGTAAATGGAGACAATAACTGCCCCACTGAATCATTTGATGGATTGGATTCTTTCCTGTTGAAAGAAACAAATGAAATGAATAAAGGTGAAAGCCCTGGGTAAGGTAAACATATTAAACCAACAAGGAATGGTTACCTTGTCTAATCACATACAACACAATGTGAGGCCAATCAACTTCTAAAGCGAGACCCTGACCTATATGACTATTCTTTTTAAAAAAATATTATTTTAATACAAAAGTATTTCATGGACATTATAGAATTAAGAATATGTATGGAAGTAAAAGAAGAAAATAGTATCTCAAAGTGATTTTGATTTGCATTTCCCGAGTGCTGGGTGATGTTGAGCATTTTTTCATGTGTCTGTTAGCCATTTGTATGTCTTCCTTTGAGAAATGCCTATTCAGCTCCTTTGCCCGTTTTTTTAATTGGGTTATTTGGTTTTTTGCTGTAAGGTTGTTTGAGTTCCTTGTATATTCTGGATATTGATCCTTTGTCAGATGTATATTTTGCAAATATTTTCTCCCACTCTGCTGGTTGTCTTTTCACTTTGCTAATTGTTTCTTTTGCTGTGCAGAAGCTTTTTAGTTTGATATAATCCCATTTGTTTATTTTTCTTTGGTTGCCTGTGCTTTGGGAGTTGTATTCATGTCACAAAAAAAGGATCACATTGTATATACTGTTTGCAATTTGCTTCATACACTTAACAATATTATGAATATCCATGTCATTAAAAAATCCTCCACAGCCGTATTTTGAATGACCGCAAAATACTTCACGATATGAATGTATCATAAATCATTTAGCCAAATCCCTATTTTTAAACATTTAGATGCTCTTTATTAGCAATTTTTAATTTTGTTGCATTATAATTGGAAAATATAACCTGCCAACTTTTCATTCAGGTTTTCTCTGTACATAGTTATATAAGTGGTTACAGCATTATAGCAGTCCCTGTTGGAATCCTTAAACATCTGAAAATGTCTTTTGTTGTTCTTCACTTGGTACTGAATTTTTGTATCATCATCTTTTCCTCAAAAAGGTAAATGCAGCTCCATCTTCCTCTGACATTTATGGTACTAGATAACTCCAATGTCAACCTGACTTTTTCCTTTCATGATAAAATCTATTTTAAAAATAGGTTGTTGTAGAAATTCTAATTCTGAAATTAATTAATTTTACCTGGACATTTTTAGGTATTGATCTCTATTATTTTTGTCTTGTTTACAGTGAAACTTTTAAATCTGAATACTACTCGTATAGTCTTTTCCCTTTATGGTGGTGAATATTTCCAGTATTATTCTTTATGATTGTGTCTCCTCCTTTTCTAACTTCTCTCTTTCTAAAATTACTATGTATTTTTCATTTTTGAATCTTTGCTTATTTATAGGTTTCTTTAGATCATCTTCATCATTAATTCAGTTCTCTAGAGGATCCAGTCTTCAGGTCTCTGCCTTAGTTGGATTTTTCCAATTTGATAATCATGTTTTTCATCTGCAGAATAATTTCAAAGAAACAACATGCAGTAATCTCTAAGGCTTTCTCTACTTTGAGGGAGTAACTTATTCTCAGGGGCTCATTTGCTTTGATTCCTTAGACTAATTGATTTTTTTCTGAATGACCGAATCATTTTATAGACCTGATAGCATTTCTGCTTCTTTATTTTTTATCAGGGGCAGGGAGAAAGGGTGAGAATGTTTGTCCAGATGGCTGGAGATTGGGCGAATCCCTGTTCCAGTTCACTGGCAGATGATTTCCTCACTTACGATTACTCCTCTCTTAATCAGCTTCCACCCTGCTCTCTCTGCCTTACAGGAATTCTTCACGTTTTCAGCAATGGGGATGGCACATCCCCTGATTTCCAGCACAGGCACATACCCCTTTTCCCCCGATTTCAACGATGTTTTCAGTGGTTTCAATTGGTATGGGTAATGTGGGCAGGAAGGCAGAGAGAAGAGAGTCAGAACTTTTAGACGCAGAGGGAAGCTCAGATTATCATTGCATTCATTTGTCTTGGTGTTGCTTTAACAGAATACCTGAGATTGGGTAATGTATAAAGAAAAGAGATTGATGTGGCTTGTGATTCTGGGGCAGCTGCATCTGGCGAGGGTCTCAGACTCCTTCTACTTATGGCAGAAAGTGAAAGGAGATCACAGGGCGAGACCAGAAGCAAGAGAGAGGGCGGGGAGGTGCCAGGCTCTTTTTTAATAACCAGCCCTCATGAAAATAAATCCATTCCCATGAGAGCTCACTCAGTCTCAAGGGAGGCTGTTCATCTATTCATGAGGAATCTGCCTCCACCTCAGTGACCCAGGACCCTCCCTCTAGACCCCACCTCCCAACACTGCCATATTGGGAATCAGATTTCAACATGAGTTTTGGAGGGCCAAACATATCCAAACTGTAGCAACCATACTGAGCCATAAATCCATTAAGCAGATACCAGTGAAAACTCTGGTGGTCAACTGGTATATTTCAGGAGGCCTCGTTTGCAAAGAGGAACAGAGACTTCTGTTCTCATTCCTTCCTTTAGCTTATTTGTGCACAAATAGTGTTGTGTACATGGAAGTCTTCTGCTTTACTCATTGTGTCTACCCCTCCTCATTCTTGTTTTGATTTACAGAAAGATGTGGACAAGGAGTTCTATTTATTTCCCACAGTATTTGATGAGAATGAGAGTTTACTCCTGGATGACAATATTAGAATGTTTACAACTGCACCTGATCAGGTGGATAAGGAAGATGAGGATTTTCAGGAATCTAATAAGATGCACTGTGAGTAGGGTATCATCCACCAACCTATCCATTTATTTCAGTATTACATAAGCAATGCTTTTAATTAAACCAAAATGCAAATAGCTTTGCTCATTGATTAATTTTCAATAAATGATTAAATACAATAGTGCACTGAGGGGACTATCATTGGTTATTTACTGTCAATTACTCATTATTTTATTTAATTCAGAATAAGTAGACATACAAGATATGTCAATTAGATGAATGGTCCTTAAAGTGTGGTCCCTGGATCAGCAGCCTCAGTATCACCTGGGGACTTGTTCAAAATGCAAATCTTGGGCCCCAACCATGACCTACCTAATCAGAAATTTTGGGGACAGGTCCCAGCAATCTGTTTAACAAACCCTCCAGGTGATTCTGATGTATGCTCAAGTTTGAGAACTACTGGATTAGATGCTTTTCTCATCTGTGGCTCTGTAATGATAGGCTTATTTCATTATTCAATGTGAAGAAAGTTATGATCTCTTCCCTCAGTGATTCTCACCTTTGACTGCACATTAGAATCACCTGGGAGCTTTTAAAAATTTCCAATGCCCAGGACAACTGCAGAGATTTTTATTTAATTAAAGCCTAGCATCAGATTTATTTTTTAGCTCCCAGTGTAATTTTAAAACATGGTTAGGATTTACAGACAGTGAGCTAATTGTTCAAAAGGCCCATACCACTAGTGGGCAACATTAAAAATTATTGTATCTGGTAGATGAAAAAAATGTAAAGTTCTGTTACAAACTGATGCTGTTTTTTGAGCTGGACTGGTACTAGTCACACTACCCAGAATCTTCAAAATATTTCTTTTGAGTCTGCATTTTGTCATTTTGAAGGTGTGAAGAATATTATCCGTTGGACATATCAGTGAGAGAAAATTTCCTGTGTATAACCTTTCCTGTTATTCAGGATGAATCATGTAGAACGGCAAACACACTTCCAATATATGGTGCCCAGGAAAAGCTGCTATTATTCATAGACTTGGATATTTACAAATATGACCACTAAAAGAACCGAGAATGACAGCTAAAATCTCACTGGTCCAGCTAGGAAGAACAGTGGCATTCCCAGGAGAAAAGCTGCTATTATTCATAGACTTGGATATTTACAAATATGACCACTAAAAGAACCGAGACTGACAGCTAAAATCTCACTGGTCCAGCTAGGAAGAACAGTGGCATTCCCAGGCTGCTAGGGACACTGGCGCAGAACTTCAAGGCCCATGTATTCAGCTCTGCTCTTTTCTGCTTTTTCTACTCTGGGAGTGGTGGGGACAGCAGTGTTGCAGAGACACTCGTGACACATAAGGGTGGGCAGGACTGAATGGGTCTTTTAAAGATTAAAGAAAAAAAAAACAAAGTTGGCTCTGTAAAGGCTGGTAGGTTATCATGTAGTAGGACATAAAATAAACTACTTTCATGATGTTATTTCCCAACTTTTACAGCCATGAACGGATTCATGTATGGGAATCAGCCTGGTCTCAATATGTGCCAAGGAGATTCAGTCGTGTGGTACTTATTCAGTGCTGGAAATGAAGCTGATGTGCACGGGATATACTTTTCTGGAAACACGTATCTGTCAAGAGGAGAAAGGAGAGACACGGCAAACCTCTTCCCTCACACAAGCCTCACCCTCCACATGAGGCCTGACACAGAAGGTATATATTTTTAAAGCCAAGTCAAGTCTCTATTGGATTGATTTGTGTGTTTTTGATTTAAAATCTTGTAGCAGAACCTGTTGGGTGATAAACTCATCGCTTCCCCAAGCCTCCCAAATGCCCTTTCTTCACTTGGAAGAGCAAGTCTAGGCCACAATCAGCTGAGATGTATCATTTTGACATACTAGACTCCTCAAGATGATCCCCTCTTAAATTATGGTCCTTTTAAAGATAGCTGAAAAATCAGACTGGAAGGGGAATGATTCCCATAAAGGATCTGCATCTAAACGTTTCATGTCTCTGTAGCCTAAATGTAGTATTGGCTTGTTGGCTGCTTGCAATCGAATATTCTACACTAGAACTACAGTCATGCAAATTCAGAGACACCTACAGAACTGGGTCTGAATGAGTAAAACAATTAAAACAAAAAAGAAGGAATTTTAATCAAAATGTGAAAATATGCTAACTTGCTTCAGGTTTATTTGATTCATTATGTGCCACTAAAACTTAAGACAGATCCTGTGTCCATTTTCCTTCATTCGTTTGAATGTAAATATGATGAACAAAAGAGATAAAGTATCTTATGCAGCTGGAATTCTAATGCAAGGAGACAGACAACAAGTATATTAATACATACATGTCAAGTGGTTATAAGTACATGAAGAAAAATAGGACAAAGAGAGGAGATGGAGACTATGGCAAAGGGGTCAAGACTCTCAGGAGGTGATAATTAAGAGAGCTGAATCAAGTGAGGGCATGAGCTGCGTGGATATTTGGAGAGCAGTGTTCCAGGCAGAGGAGGAAGCAAGTGCAAAGGTCCTGAGGCCAGCACACACTTGCCTGTTCTAAGACCAGCAAAGAGGGGAGAAGCAAGTGCAAAGGTCCTGAGGCCAGCACACACTTGCCTGTTCTAAGACCAGCAAAGAGGCCTATGTGGCTGGAGGGGAGTGAGTGGGTGATGTGATCAGAAGTGTGGGAAACCAGATCATCTAACTGGGGCGTGATAAGGACTTTGGTACTGATTTTGAGTGAGGTGGGGAGTCACAGAGGATACTGAGCAAAGGAGTGACGGACTTTCTTATTTACCACTCCAGGGACTTTTGATGTTGAGTGCCTCACAACCGATCACTACACAGGGGGCATGAAGCAAAAATACACTGTGAGACAATGCAGGCAGCTGTCTGAGGAGTCCACCTTCTACCTGGGAAAGAGGACCTACTATATTGCAGCGGTGGAGGTGGAATGGGATTACTCCCCAAGCAGGGAATGGGAAAAGGAGCTGCATCATTTCCAAGAGCAAAAGTAATTCTTCCGACTGATTCCCAATTTGTGCAGCAGTAACTCTAGGTTTCCCTTTCAGAGAAGTACGAATTATGCTAAATTTTCAAAAAACAGTTACATTAAATTCATTCATTTCTACCTTTCTCAATTTTCTCACAGGAAAATTTCCATTCATCTCATTTGATTCTTTGGAATCACCCATCTTGCTTTCTTTTCTATTGGACTGTCTTCTCCCATTTGTGTGCCCTTATCTTGTTATTTATTTTCACACAACTAAAATTAATGCCCAAATTCAGAGCTAAAATATTATTTTCCTTACCAACTATTTGCTGCTTGTCTGATCTTTCCTCTGAAGATTTTATCATCAGTCTAATAATCAGTTATTTCACATTCCTAAAACTGTTATGCATAAAATAATATTTTAATGCTTGAGGGCAGTATAGCAGGTATGGCCTCTGCCCTCCGAGAACTTACAGGAACATATAGTTCAAAAGCACCAATAACATGTGCATTATGGAAAAGTAAAAAATAAAAATTTGGTGTGAATAAATGTGAGTAAAGGATGGTCACGGGAGCTTCAGGAACATGAATTTGGAGCAGCATCACCTGATGCTTCTGGTTAGCCCTGTCACACTTTTCCAAGCACTTTCCCTCTATCGTCTCACTTACGTCACACAGTGACCCTGCATGCATAGGATCTGAGAGATCGATTGGGACAAGCAGGTGTTCAGACCCAGGGTGTGCAGCATGACCTGTAGCTGAGCAGGGGTTAGCTGATTAGTTTCACTGTAGTGTAAAGGGGTAAAAGGTTATTTTGGTGATTAGGTAAAATGCTTAAAAGGTTATGGAAGTCCCTGGAGTGAATGAAATGTTCAGGAAAAGGAAATGACTGGAAAAAACAGCCATTTCGGTTCATACAGGCCGGTAACACTGCAGTAACCACAGAACACTTAATTAGTGAAATCTGGGCTCATAAAATTTGAGTTATAGAGAAACCTTAGAGATGATCTCTTCTAATACCTCATTTTAGGGGTGAAGAAACTGAGGCTCCAACAGACATTGACTAGCTGGGGGTTATTTTAGCTGGTGGCAGAGTTAGGGCCAAGACTCAGATGGCCCCGCTCAGACGGGTAGGTGTACTTTCTGCCATACCTGTCTATTTTTAAAGTCTTTTCTTTGTCACTGGGATGGGAGAGTGATGATTAAAAACTACTATAATTGGGGCTGGCCAGTTAGCTGAGTTGGTTAGAGTGTGGTGTTGATAAAATCAAGGTGAAGGGTTCTGATCCCTGCATTAGCCAGTCACCAAAAAAATTAAAAAATTAAAAAATAAATAAATAAAAACTATCATAATTATGTCAATAGAAACTATATTTTTATTCAAAATTTAAAACTTAAAACCTAACTTCCACTCTCAGAAGACAAATACTAATCTTAGTTGTTTTTGTTTTTGTTTTTTAAGTGTTTCAAATGCATTTTTAGATAAGGAAGAGTTTTACATTGGCTCAAAGTACAAGAAAGTTGTGTACCGGCAGTACACTGACAGCACATTCAGAGTTCCAGTGGAGAGAGAAGCTGAAGAAGAACATCTGGGAATTCTAGGTACATTGACAGCTCCAGCTCATCAAGTGTGGGTTAGTGATGTGGTGCTACAAGCAGTGACAGTCCATCCACGTCTATGGGTTTCACTTTCTCGGTTCATATATCAAAGTTATTCAAATAAAAAGAAAAATCAGTTACTCAATAAAAATGAAAAGCCTATGCTTACTAAAGAATATGGATAATAAAATATTACTTCTGTCAGAAACAATGTATATCCTATATACTGATGAAATTGTATATATGTGGTGCTTATAAAATTGATGACTATAGTTTAGGTGAAGTTCCTAGAAACTACTTTCTAATGAAATTTTTAACCAAATTTTCCCCATTATCTTATCCTGGCCCCCCAAAAAATCATTTTTTACTTTTAAAAGTAATATATAAATGATTAATTACAAGAAATACACATACAGACAAGAAAATAAGGAAAATAAAAAGTTTTACCATACACAAGGCAGGGGAAAAGTTGCCTTCAATTTTTCAGGAATCACTTTAAGACAGAATGTGTAAGAACTCCACCAACACTAGCCACACTAGCATTAGGAATTTTCCTGGAAACCATCAAGTGCCAGGGACACCCCCCAACACACACAACCCGACTGTGGTCCACACTGTCATTGCTTCCCGGACTCGGTTATCCTCAGCCCCTGAAGTAAGACATGAAGGGGAAGATGGCATTGTTGCTAGATCACAGAAATCCTACCAGGCAGGAGACAAGTTAAGATTGGCTAGAGAGTTGACACGGGAGGGATAGCCCTACCCTTTCACAGATGATACTGTCCTAAATGAACACTCAGGAAGGGTTGGAAGTCCAAACACTGAGAAACAGCAGCAGGCGCTGTAAAATGACTCCTGGCAGGGAACAAACTCACCATAATTAGGTCATTACTCTGCAGGGGACTGTCAGGCTAAAACCTCCCTTAGAACTCCTGGTAAGTGATACAACATGATCTCCATCTTTAGAGGCAACCAATTCTCGTGTTTTTTTTTTTTTAAATCACAAATCTTCTGGGACATGGTATAAATCCAAGACTATTACAGCATGAGACCGTAGGGAAAAAAAGAGGCTTCAGCCTTCATGCTGAGAAAGTTACCTGATCTTTGCTTTTATCACCAAGTTAGAACTTTCAGTCTGACAGGTAAATAAGCCACTCTTTCTTTTCACTCTTGCCAGGTCCACTACTTCATGCAGATGTTGGAGACGAAGTTAAAATTATCTTTAAAAACATGGCCACTAGGCCTTACTCAATACATGCCCATGGGGTGAAAACAGAGAGTTCTACAGTTACTCCGACATTACCAGGTACTAATGGTGGGGGAGGAATTTTATTTATTTATTTATCTTTAAATTTTTATTGAATCAAAATTGATCATACATAATTTTGGTGTTCAACATTGAGATATGTTGATCAAATCAATATTACTAGCATATATATTGTTACAAGTTGTAATTATGCTTTATGCCCCTTGTCCAATTTCACCCTATCCCCTTCTCCCTCCCCTCTCTATTTACCCTAGATTTCTTCTCTCCTTCTGAAAGAATAATGGTTACTCTTTTGATCTGTTGCCTAGATGATCTGTCCAATGCTGAGCAGTGTGGTCAGGTCCTCCAATATTATCATAGAGCAGACGCTTCTTCTGTCGCTCTGGAATGGGCTTTGTGAAGAGAGACATCCTCTTCTTCACTTTGGTCTCTGCTGGTGACTCTCCTTGTGTCAGTGCACTCCAGTGGCTGGCGGCCCATCTGCATGGTGGTTGTGGCATCTAGCCACTTTTGCAGCAGCCATGGTTATGGTGGTGGCTGTGGTGGGCCACCCACATGGAGGTGATGTTTTTGGTATGCTCCTTGGCGCTGGTGGTGTGCCTGGTTGTGGTAAGGGGGTCTGGTCTACAGCTCCATGCCCTGTGCCCCCAGGTGGGCCCCAAGGTGTTGGTGGTGTGCCTATGCCAGAACTAATTTTTTATCCTTTGCTTACTTCTAAAGTGGGGGAACTTCCTGTGGGAACCACTATTTGAACTGTGTGGTTGAGCTAAATTGCTGTTTTGCTGCTGTTTCCCTAGGGAAGGCTTTTTGTGCAGCTCAGTGTTAATGGTTGACCTTATAGGTATTTCTGGCTCTGCAGAGACCTGGTGCACCTGGGTTGTGTAGAAACTCTGATCTGGGGCTGAGTTTTTTCATCAAACTGCACCCTATGCAATTCTGCATTCCTGACCAGTCTCCTCTGAGTGGTCCTGTGCTGATTAGGGGGTGGATTGGCTGTTCTCGCTGTGCCCCAGTGTTCTCCTGGTGGGCCCATCTCTACCACTGCCTGTGCTCTAAACACTTCCCATGGGACAGGTCTGAGCCGGTCCTTGCGATGACTTACCAGCCTCTGAATGGCTCCCCTTTTACAGCTGTCCTGGCTCCTCGCTCCTGCGTGGGTCCACAGGAACCCTATTAGTGGTCTTGCTGTCCTGGGGGCCACCAAGACCCTCTTTTCCCTGCCGCCTCCAAGTAACTCCGTCTGAAGGACACAGCTGTGGCTTCTGCCAGCTCCTGCTCCATGTGCTTAGTAGCTCCAGCCTTAAAGCAGCCATGGCATGAAATGCTCAGAGCAGCTTTTTCTTTCTCTCACTGTGGTTTCTCCTGCCTTCATGAACTCCGTAGGTCTCTCCTCCTCTTCCCCTGAGCTCCAGCAGCCCCACCTTGGCTGATGTTACATTTTTATAGTTGTAAATTGGTTGATTTGTGGGAGAAAGTGATGCTGGGGACAGTCTATTCTGCCATCTTGACCAGCACTCCCTGGGGGATGCATTTTAATAGACTTTACAGCCTTTTCACAAATGACTATTATCATAGAGGTATTCCTTCCAAACGTGTGGGCTGAGGAAGTGAAGAGGGAGTTGGTTGTTGTGGATATGTAGGGAGGTGTCTGTGTGTGTGTGTGCACGTGCACACATTCATACCAAAAAACCCCACAGGAGCACTGTAAAGAAAAAAACAGAAGGTACTGGACATCTACAAATATTCAACGGTGAGTCAAAGAGATGCTGTCTCCACATTCAGCTGGAACACACCTCCGATGGCACCTACCATACTTGGTGTGGCTGAATGTCTCCATGCTGGTCTCTTGCAGGCGGAGTCCAAAGGGCCAGAGGCTGTCACTTAGAGTTTTAAATCCCCTGTTTGGTCCTAGGAGCTAACAAATGTTTCTTTAATTAACACAGAGTAAAAGCTGAAATAGATTATATACTCAGGTGTGTATTTTCTTTCATAAGAACTGTATATTTCTTATATTAGTTGCAAAGTTGTCTTTTAGGGAAAGATCATTTCTCAATAATTTAGCAGTTCTCAAATGATCTTTTCGTTGATATCAAGTGAGAAAAAATAAATTGCTCTATAGAGTTGTGCTTGTCAATTTAGGTGACTAGAAATAAAAATCTTCCCCTTGTGGCCCTCATATTCTTCTGAGGAAGATAAACAAATATATTCATAATGTCAAGTAGTAAAAAATGCAATGGAAAAGATCCAGCAGAGTGAGAGAGAGTAGCAAGGGTGTTATTTTAGGTAAGGTAGTCAGGAGGGCTTCTTTGAGGAGGTGACATTGGTGAAGACACCTAAATGATGAGAGGTAGTAAAGGTGAGGTAATTGTGGGGGAAGAGATTCCAGGCCCCTGAGATGGGAGTGTGCTTGGTGTTCTAAGGAACAGCAAGGAGGCCAGAGGCTGGAGCAGAGCAGACATAGGACAGAGGGTTAGGAGATACGATCCAGGTAGAGCAGGGGGCCAGATGGAATAGGGAGGATCCAGAAGGCCAAAATTAGGACTTGAGATTTTATTCTAAAAACCCATGTGAGGGTTTGAGCTGAAGAGTGATTTGATGAGCACTTTTGAAAGGGCGATTCTGGCTGATGTGTGGCTAAGTGACTATGGGTGGGGATAGAAGCAGGGATCAGTTAAGGGACTATCACAATAATCTGGGTAAAAAAAAGAATCACTGAGATTTTGGAATAGGGCGGAAGCAGGTGAAGTGGTGAGAAGCTATATTCTGGTTCTATTTCAAAGGTGGTGCTAAAAGGACATGGTGAAAATTGGGCATTAGGGAGTGTTGGGGAAGAGAGGAGTGGCTGAAGGTTTTGGGCACTGACCACTGGTGGAAGAGCAGGTTGGGAAGGGGAGTGGAGAAGAGAAGGAAATGGTATTTTGCAGCTTACAGAAGTAAATAAAAGTAGAGATGGATAGAGAGTAGTATGTCCAGGTGGTGAATCAATACTTCTATATTCTCAGTGAAACTTTCTGCTTAGAAACAGGGTGAGGACATAGGAACAGCTAAGATTGAGGGCTTGAGGAAAAAGGGAAAAGTCTACCACGTCCCTTGAGACCATCCCTCATGTCTTGCTTGATTTCCTAGTAAAGGTCTGTGGGACCATGGCAAGTTAGACTCTGACAGCATGAATACGTAATAGTGAGGTCCACGTAGATGGAGTGGACAGTGAGTATGGTCAGGATTGGTGCGTGGGCCTGGCTGAAAGTCAAGGTCTATGAGCAGTTGTACAGGGAGCCCTGAGATGACTGGAAATGGAGATCAGACTTCAGAAGAGCCTGGAGCACATACGAAGAGGGTAAGGGCCTCAGCAAGGTAGGAGCAACCGGCCATCTTTAAAGTGTCAAGGTCCAGGGTGTGGTTATGTCCTGTATGTGACAGAGTGGCGTATGCTATCACAGAATGGAATGGACTAGAGAGGAGATAAGCAGAAGTGTGACAAGTCAGTAACCCATGAGATCAAGAGGTCTAACGGCTCCTCACCAGGAATCCTGAGCTCCCCGAGGATGATGGTGAGAGAGGAGTGGGGGAAGGCCACGGCGAGGCTGAGGGAATTACACAGTTGTGTCCAGACACACAGATGCAGAGAAGACTAGGGGGAAGTGCGAGCCACTGCAGAAAATCACTCAGTGTTAGAAGAGAAAAGAGCGTATTAGGAAAATATACTTTAAGCTAAGAAAAGATCGGTTACAAAGTTTCCTCAAATTATGATATTGGAATTGCCACCTCTTAACTTTGTGGTATGGCAAGTGTGTCACAGCTAGTTAATTCATAATTGACAAAAAAATGACATAAAAGTATGTCTTACAGTTTGTATTAAAATGAAATTCATGTGAAGATTTTGAGTACTACTATGTTTTAAAACTAATTGCCCTGGCACTTTCACATATCAAACATAAACCAGAAATAACCAGAAACATTAATATTTGATTAATTTAGGTGAAACTCGCACTTACATATGGAAAATCCCAGAAAGATCTGGAGCTGGAACAGAGGATTTGGCTTGTATTCCATGGGCTTACTATTCAAATGTGGATCAAGTTAAGGTAAACTAAATCGTTTGTGTTTTGTTGCAATTCGCCAAACAGTCACACAATTGAAGAAAGAAGAGGTTGGAGTTTTCCTGTGGTCTAATTCTGTGTTAAAATCCCAGGGTTCTGTAATCTACTTTAGCTTTTCTTGATTTGCTTGTTTTTAAGGATACAGTTATAACTACCCTGACTACTGATTATGGATAACACTTATAGAAATTAAATATCAATCAATGTAGTATTTTAGTTCCCTTTTGATGTGAAAATACATTAAACTCAAAGAACTGAGGTACATGGTTTCAGAGCTCTATTTTTACCTGATCTCAGCCGTCAATCACAGCACAACTAAAGCTGTTGAGGGAAATATTTCAAAACCAAAAAACGGTCAACAACCAAAAATTAGGCAAAATTTCTAGACCGCTTTGTAGAATTAAATGTCTAGTCCAAATGCCTCTTCTGAGTTCCCATCCTGTCCATTCACCTACCTACTGGACGGTACCACCAGCAGTTCCCACAAGCACTTAAAACTCAGCGATTCTAACATGGACACCGAGACCTTCCTCTACCCTCTTCTGTATTTCCTGTTGTAACAAATAGCAACACAAATACCAATGTACCCTCTGTTCAAGCCAGAACTCCGAATTATCAGGCACCGCTTCCCCTGGCTCACCAGGCAATTCACCCACCTGCACATGGCTCCATCCATTCCTTCTCTCCTCCCTGTAGTTCAGGTCCTTGAAACTGGCCTCAACTACTGCAATGGCCTCCTGGCCTCGCCTCTTCCCACTCCAAGCCTTCCTTCACTCCACCAGGATGATTGGTCTAAAATGCAAATATGCTGCCATTCTCTGTTCAGTTTTTCAATGCTACCTATGACACATATGACAAAACCTAAAATTCCCTAAAATGATAAAGCTCAAAGGCCCTTCAAAACCTAATCTGCCATTACTGATGCCCAGCCAAACCAAGCTTAGATTTGAATCAATTGCGGTCTTCCTCCTCTGTGCTCATTAGCACTCTGAGTACCTCCAATGCAGCTGACAGTTTCTTCTATTTCTATTTTTTATTTCTCATTTCTTCTATTGTATTTTCCCTACTAGACTGAGTACCTGGGGGGCAGGCTTAGTTTCACTTATCTCTGGGTTTTCAGTGACTGATACAGTGCTTGGCTCATACTCATGAGTTCATGAGCTTATGAAATAAACTAAACTGTTCATTTGGGGTTCTTTTAAATTACTGCTCATTAGCTGAACCAATGTTTGGCCTCTGCACACATCCCTGTTACCCTAGCATGACACATGACCTATCTACTACTCACCATTGTTACAATTTAACTACTTCAGATGAAAAGTTACTGAGCTGGCAGTACCACATTGGGCAAAGTCTACTACTTAAATCAAAATTACTGAGGTCATGGGTGATAAGGTCCCAGTTCTCTGAAATCTCGATCTACATCACAAGGATGACTGATGTTTTCTCTTGTTTTCAGGATCTCTTCAGTGGATTAATTGGCCCACTAATTGTTTGTCGGAGACATTATGTGAAAGTATACAATCCCATAAAGAAGAAGGAATTCGTCCTTCTGTTTCTAGTTTTTGACGAGAATGAATCTTGGTACTTAGATGACAACATCAAAACATATTCTGATCACCCTGAGAAAGTAAACAAAGACAATGATGAATTCATAGAAAGCAATAAAATGCATGGTATGGTCATTATTCTAAAACCATTTTTTTCCTTTTCTTCCTTTAAATAAAATTACTTTGGAGACTGTTCATTTGTTTCATTTTAAAATAAAACACTGCTGTCTCACTTTGTATGTGAGGTAGAATTCTGTTCAAAGCAAAAGGGGACTATGTTCAAAATCATTTACTAATATCTGTCCCAATTCCAAAATCTCATTCCCTTTTAAATAAATAAATCCAAAATTAGAGTTAAGGCTTTTGGTGCAAAGTGACTAGAAAAGCACTGTGTGACATTATTGACCTTAAAGTAACCATTTTCCCCATTGTAGTGAAATAAGTCCTATTACATCAAAATGATTCCTTACATTAACCTAATAATCATATTTCCAGCCATTAGTTTAAACTATCCTGAAAGTAATATAAAATCATGTGCTTTCCCCAGCTATTAATGGAAGAATGTTTGGAAACCTACAAGGCCTCACAATGCATGTGGGCGATGAAGTCAACTGGTATCTGCTGGGAATGGGCAATGAAATAGACTTGCACACTGTACATTTCCACGGCCACAGCTTCCGGTACAAGGTAAGAGCCACCCACAGCAGTTATTCTTGCTCTGTTTGAAAATGTTTTAATACAAAAGAAGAAAATATTTCCTCTGAGGGATTTATGAAAAATTGAAAGTTTGAGAGTGTAGGCACACCAATCTCAACTGGCATGCCAGCCTCCGTTCTGTTATATACCCTGGGCTCTTCCTTGGATTTGCACTTTTTACTGGATTTTCATGGAGTTCTGCTCACACATTTCTGAGTAAGGCATTTGAGTGTAATTGTTAGCTGAAAGGGTAGGAGTGTTCACATAATGATGGATAAGAAAGTAGGGACCAGTACAAGATTTTATTATACCCTTGTCCTGCCTGTTCTATGTTCTATATCTTAAATGGCCTGAGGTGAGAAAGATCATCAGTTAGGAGTCAAGCAACTGACAGACTGGTCCCTGATCTCAATCCTACTTCTATTCCTTTCCCAGTGCTGATTTTGGCAGAAACCAATGGCCCTTCTGGAAATGCTTTTCTCTTACCTTTGAGTTAATGTATAAAATGCAGAAGCTACCAAAAAATACATTGCAGGAGGTCCACTTTATTGTGTGCATTTTGTTTTACATAGATATATTTTATAATATATATAACATAATATATTATATTATATATTATATGGACTTTGAATTCTATCTCTGCAGAAATATGCCCAACTATTATCTCTAGTCCAGTCTCTGCCTGAACTGCCCCTGGTTTTCGGCCTCTTTTTTGCTCCCTTTATTACTCTCCTTCCCCTAAAATTTCAAAAACAAGCTAGTCTAAGATAGGTTCAGGCAAAAGTGAGGTTAAAGCTGAAATGGGGCCATGGCTAAACTCCTTCATGTAGCTCAAGTGCCCTGACAAAGAGTCAAACCAGAGTCCTTACTCATGAACTCACTTCCATCACATCTTCTTTCCTTCATACCCACCTGATGGCCCATAGTGCCAAGGGCTTAGTAGGAATACAAGGACCACATATCTCACTGTTTGTATCAAACACAGAAATGAGCAGGGACTCATTTTTAAAAATAGGCATCCATTTTTCTAATATCCCTGAGTGGGCCAATGAAAGATTATTGGAGTGAACTCTCACATACAATGTTATATATAATATCTGTCATTTTTCTAATTAAGCACAGGGGAATTTATAGTTCCGATGTCTTTGACATTTTCCCTGGGACATACCAAGCCCTAGAAATGTTTCCAAGAACACCTGGAATCTGGTTACTCCACTGCCATGTGACCGACCACATTCACGCTGGAATGGAAACGACTTACACAGTTCTACCAAGTAAAGGTGAATATCCAGTTAGTAATTCCCAAAGTCATATAGCATGAATATAATTAAGATACACTAGTTTACATAAATAATTCCCCAATATGAAGCATTTGTGAATTTTCTGCCCTGATTTCTTCATTCTCTACCTCCAAAGAGGAATTTTTACTGCTAAATGGTATGGAATACTGCTTATTTCCTAACAGCTGGTACTTAAAACAACTGGCACTTAAAAATTGACACTAATTTGAGGCAGTGTAATTCCACAAGCTGATATAAGGGACTGGTCATGTTAGTTATTCACCAAAAAACAAACTATGACTTACAAAAGACATGTTCAGGATTTAATTTCTTAAAAGAAAACATCAACTTTTTTCTAGGTAGTATCTTGTACCTAAGAGAAGCCCAAGACAGCCTCAGATAATTGATATATAATTTCTGTCAATCAGGCAAGGATTGTCCTTCTGTGCTTCAAAGAAAAGAGGAGAAATTATTGATTATTGTTTGTAAAAGATGTAGAAAAGAAATACAATTTAAATTTCCTGCTCCCTAACCTCTGCAACACCCCTCTCCCCTACGTAGGTATACACACATACTCTCTCTAGAAATGCAGGAAAACAAACTGCCTTTTTGTGGATACACACCAGCAAAATTTGTCAAGAGTGAAACTCCTGTGCTGTGGTTGCAGCCTCTGGTCTTTCCTGGGTCTTTTGAATTGAGAATTGTTGGACCAGGAAATGGCAAA
This sequence comes from Galeopterus variegatus, assembly GCF_000696425.1. Classification (NCBI taxonomy): domain Eukaryota; kingdom Metazoa; phylum Chordata; class Mammalia; order Dermoptera; family Cynocephalidae; genus Galeopterus; species Galeopterus variegatus. The sequence goes on along the minus strand of NW_007738623.1, from coordinate 22,606 downwards.
CCCAACAAGGGGAAATTATACAAAGAAAACAACTCCTTATGTTTCCTCCTCAAAATGGGGATAAAAAGGAACATATAAATGGAAGAAAATATAGAAGTAAATATATTTCAAGATTAAAAATCACTGAAAGATTAACACTTAATGCAAATGAAAAGCTTTAATTTCTGCTCGTAGGTCTTACACGAACACCTTGTGTCTTAAAAAACGATTTCCATTAACAGTTTTTATGATAAAGAGTGGTTACTGATAAAACCAAACACCAAAGACTTGAACAGACAAATAAAAAACTGAGTTTAATGCCAGTAACTTGAACGAGGTGAAAAGAGTCAAAGATTATGAGAAAGAAAATTTTACAGTCTGTAAAAAACACTAGCTTGCAGGTAAACCACACAAAAGAATGGTCGTGTTCAGAAAAATAACGGAGAGTAAGGGAACACTGCAGCATTCGGGGAATTCTTGTGAGCAAATACTCAGCATGCACAGGATGATCCTCTAGGCTAATTTTACAAGCAGATACTGAGAAGATTCCCACTGTACAACAGGCCTGGAAGGAGGAGTGACAGATGACCACATGGCTAAGAAAGGGGAGATTGCTCTTAAAGCCGTAGGGAAAACTGCAGAATAGTAAATATGAAGGAAAAACACACATTGGAAAAAAGATGAAAGAGAAATTTGACTTTTACAAAGAGAAAAGGTATTGTATGGGACTGAAAGAAGCAGTAACAAATGAAAAATATAGTTTGCACTATACACGGAAAAATGGGGAGCCATATTTATCAGTTTGAATGTCTCTATAAAAGTTTGATAAAGCTTTGGGCAAGTTTACATTAACTATGAGTCTTAGAAAAATATCTGCCTACCATTGCACAGACAAGAGAGCATATGAGTTTAGACCGAAATTTTTCAGTATCCTGTGCCAAGGAGACAATTGCCTCCACAAAGAAAAAAATCATTAGAAAAGAATGGTGGATATCCCATCATACTTAATGTAATGCCTCATTTCCCCTACCAGGAGAAGCATGTAGAGACCTCCTATGACAAACGTAAAAGGTACTTATTTTAGACTGTGACATTTCTATTATACTCAGATAACCTCTGGATGCAATTTGTAGAAAAAGAAGCTTGTATAAGCTTTAAATTCCTTATAAGCAGGGACTATGTATTCTATATTTCTACCTAAGTAACCAAACCCAATACAATACTGTGCTTGGTGAATATCCAACAATATATTTATTCATTTAAAACTTTTAAAAATAAATTCCTTTAAAAAAAACTTTAAAATTTTGGACATAATTTCAGACTTATAGAAAAATTACAGTAGTAGTACAAAAAATCCCATATACCTTCACCCAGATTCCCCAAATGCAAACGTTTTACATAGCCACATTTGCTGTCTTATTCTCTATTTCCCGCTCTCTCCCCTTACACTTATAAATATATATATCCGTATTTCCTAAAAACAATATTCTTGTGCTTAACCATAATTTCCTGATTTTGATAACTGTATTAACAATGATTAAAAACTATAGATCTTTTAAAAACTTCACCAATTAATACTAATCATTCTTTAGAGAAAAAGAAAATCTCAGATCATGCATTGCATTGTTGGCATGTCTTTTTAAAAGTCTCTCTTACTCTGGAACAGTTCCTTGGTCTTTGTCTTTCACAGCTTTGACATTTTTGAAGAATACTGGGCATCACCTTGTAGAATGTCCTTCAGTTTGGGTTTGTCTAATATTTCCTCATGATGAGACTTAGGCTATGCATTTTTGGCAAGACTATCATGAAATGCTGTTGTGTTTTTCTCAGTACTCCATCACAAGAGGCATAAGATATTGACTTGTTCTCTTATTGACTATGTTAACTTTGAGCATTTGGTTAAGGTGGTGTCTGCCAGGTTTCTCCACTGCAAAATTACTATTTTTCCCTTTATAATTTATAAAGATCTTGTAGGGAGAAAAGTAATTTTTCTTTAAATACAGTAGTACTAAAATGAGAGATTTATAAACATATGAAAAGTAGAAAAATATAAATGAATCAACAATGATTAAATAACGGTTTAAAAAGTAGAATACATTTAAAGCACCATCTACTAATTTTTTTAACCAAATAATATATATTATTTTTAATAATGGTCATAAAATTTCTTTTTCTATAGAGACCAAGTCTGACTGAAAAAAATAAATTGGTGATAATGGAAAAAAAAGAAAGAACAATTCACAACAACGCATGTGAAAAAGTACTGAATAGAATGTTTACTTTGAAATGACTATATTTTTAAAAAGACTGAAAACATATAATTTTGTGCATTTGTATTAACCGTGTTACCTTATTGCAGATGGAAAAACGAACAGACTGTATTATGATATATGACTGACACTTGTACACTGGGTAATAGAATCGATTCATACATGCCACTCCTACCACTACTATTAGGGCTTTACAAAACTACATAAAAAAAAAAAATCTATAATCAGACATTCTTCTGGGTGGTCTTCAAAGGATCACTATTAAGCTTCATTGAAATGCTTCCAACCATTGCCCTCCCATCAATCCCTCTAAAATGCTGCTGACTTTCTTAATGAACTGGTGGGCAGGGGGCATAAGGTGTGGAGAAAAAATAAATGAATAAATAAAATGTATTAGTCCATTTGTGTTGTTATAACAGAAATACCTGAGACTGGGTAATTTATAAAGAACAGAGGTGTATTTGGCTTACGATTCTGGGACGGCTGCATCTGGCATGGGCCTCAGGCTGCTTCTACTCATGGCGGAAAGTGGCAGCAGCCAGTGGGTACAAGCAGATCACATGGCACGAGGAAGCGAGAGAGAGACAGAGGAGGTGCCAGGGTCTCTTAAACAACAAGCTCTCACAGGAACTAATAGAGCGAGAACTCACTCATTAATGCCCCCTGCCCAAGGGAGAGCATTAATCGATTCACGAGGGATCTGCCCCCATGACTCAATCAGATTCCAACACTGTCACATTGGAGATCAAATTTCCACATGAGTTTTGGAGGGGACAACACATTCAAACTCCATCATAAAATAACATGAAATAAAATAAAAATAAAATAATGCCAATCGTAGTTTTGTAAACCCTTGAAGAGATAGTCAAAAGGAAGTTATATGAAACTGGAGAAAGGCAGAGTTGAGGAGCAATTCTACATATTAAACCCTGGTAAGGATGAATGCTGCCATCAGGAGAAAAGCTTCAAAATACAGTTGTGGCACAATTACAATTCCTTGAAGTTGATATGACAAGCGAAAAGAAAGGACGTTGTTGGGAGGGAGGGAGGGGAGGGAGGAGAGGGAGGAGGGAGGGAGGTTTTGGTAATGGGCCACAATAATCAACCACATTGTATATTGACAAAATAAAATAAAATAAAATGTTAAAAAAATAAAATAAAAAATAAAAAGCAAGCCTATCTAGCATAAGCATGCAACAAATATAGTAAAAATGTTCTGTAATGCTTAGGAGATTTCAATCAGTCTCCAATTGTAGAATAACGATTGATATCTTCATTAGCAATAGAATGAAATAAGAAGTAATCAAAAGAAAAGTATGTACTGACATTCTACTATATGGAGATACATTATTAGTTTCCGCTATTTTGCAACATTAGACAAAAAATATAAAATTGTTCCCATATGTAATGTGAAATTTTATTCTAGCCATATCTCAGGCTAACCAAATAGATGTTTCTCTTGTGGACACAATGCCTGCTGTATGTTCACAGTATATATCTTTACCCATAAAATGATCCTTATTTACAAAAAAAAATAAAATAAAATACAGTTGTGGCAGACTCTGGGTGGGTAAAATTTTTGCCCAGCCTTAACTGGATTCAAAGGACACCATCAGTGAGTTGAACTTGGACTCAAAATTCTTCATAAAGAGGTTAAAAAAGAAGACACAGTTGTGAATACAATGATATATTTCTTTATTTTCATATATGCTCTAGCTAAAAGAGCAAGAGTATACATCAATAAAAAAATGAAAACAAGGCTTTGGCTGAAAAAAACATGCATTCAACAAATCGCGATAATAGCCAGACAAGAAGAAAGTTAGTTTTGCAAACTTCTAACTCCATTTGATTCAAAGAGAAACATAGCATAAATTTTAAAATTAACAAGAAAATAAAGTTTGAAATCTTTCACAGTGGCAAAACATTAACCTCTCTGTCAAAGGCAATTATTTTTTAAAAAGTGACCCAATAGAGAAATCTGGAAATATCAAGAAAAACTTCTGAACCACTTTCAGAGTGACATTCTGTCAAGCATACTTGTAAAATGTTTCCTTAAAGTGCTCTTGAGACGATGAAGATTGTCATGTCTCCAACAGTGAATTGATGCTGTCCCTTGGAATAAAATTTAGTCTCCATCTTTAAAAATATATGGCTTCTTTTAGGAATTCTTATATCTTGAAGATTTTTTATATTCTGGACAATTAAATGGATTCAGGTCATAAATTAAGAAACTAATAGTTACCACAACATGTAAGCAGCCTGAAAGCGTTTAATATGTATATATCCTACGAAAACATATCATTTGATATACACATAATATGAAAACTCCTTTATTTTTACTGGCATTCCAGTTTTTAAAATTCAGTCCCACATGCTACTGTGATGTTTTTTAAATGATACCTTCAAGTCACTGATTTCTTTCGGCTGCAGTGAAGAAGATATGGCAAGAAAAATGCTGCAGTGCCATCTCCTGGGAGAACATTCAGGAAATCCCTCAGTTCTAGTTCCATGGCAACAATTGACAATGTTTCTGTTTGTGGGAAAGAATATTTGAGTTAGAACTGAAAGTGTATCTTTCACCCAGTTCTCTTCTTAACCAACCAATTAGAAGCTAGTTCAGGTAAAAAAAATGTTATAACTACAAAGAAAAAAACATCAGTCTCAAATCCACAGACAACTTTACGGTTTTAACAACTTTTTATCTTTTCCAGAATCCTTTGAGTTTATTTTATACTAACCCCATGCAATTTAGATTTACTATTTCATTCCTGAATTACTACACTACTTTTCAATAGATTTCTACTATGCTCTAAAGAAAAATAGAATCATTTGAACACTGTTCTTAATGCTAGGACTATACTGCAGCTAATTTATGAAGATTGCCTGCTAGGACAGGAAATACCATGAATTGTTGGATAACATTTTCCTAAATACAGTTCCCATTATGAGATTTTCATGTTATTAACAAGCACAAATCTGTTTTCATGACCATTTTACCTTTTTTTCCAAACTGCAAAGTAAGGTGCTCTAGCAATCATTTTCACTATTAAGGAATTTATCGAACATTATGTGTACGGACAATTATACAATTTTATGATTCTATGGCTTTTTAATAGATATATGCTGCCCACTCCAAGGAAGAGAAGGATGACACTTAAGACCAACGTTCACAATAAACATCCATTTGGTCTTACGGCTCTATCCGCACTTCAGTGCCATTCTCCATGTGGTCCTTGCATACCCACCACTTAACTTTATTTGCAGAGTGAACAAAACATAAAATCAATCTAAAGTCTTCTGTCCAATATTCAGAAACCTAAATCATCCTTTATATAATGGAATGACCCGCACTTGTTGCCAAAGAGTTAATGAATGGAGCAGTAGTGGTGTATAGAAAAGATACCTAGCTCTGGAATCCAACAGACTTGGGAAGGGAACCAGATTCTTCTACCTACTCACTGAGTGACCTTAAGAAAGTCAGTTAACCTCCCAAGTCCTACTTTCCTAATCTATAATTTAGTAGTACCATCTACTGGCTTCCAGAGTTCCAGTAAGAATTAAATTAAAACACAATAATGCACGTGTGACATATAATAAGACGTTAATAAACAGCAACTACTAACTAGTTTGTAAAACCCATGTGAAAACAGGATTACTGATGTTTTCCTATCAAACTATTTTTTTTTTCCTTTTTGTCTTTTTTCGTGACTGGCAACGGATCGCAACCCTCAGTGTCACGCCCATACCGGCCGGGACCGGCAACGGGATCGCAACCCTCGGTGTTGCACCCGCACCTCGCTCAGCCAGTGAGCTGCCGGTCTGTATGTGGGATCCGAACCCTCGGCGGGAGCGCCGCCACACTCCCAAGTGGCACACTGTAGCAGTGCGCCACCGGGCCGGCCCTTTCTATCAAACTATTTACTTGCCTAAATGTGGAACCTGTACACAGCAATCCAAACACTAGTGTAGAGTCATTACAGAGCCAACAAAAATCTTGCCACTGCCCAATTCTCCCCTTCTGCCAACCAATGAGGGGCTAATACAGGTTATTAACTCCAAAAATAAGGTCAATATCTTAAATCCATAGTGTTACTTTAAAAATTGATATAGTACTTCTGTATATAATTTCTCATTTAATTCCTCCTATAATCCTCTCAGGTTTTTATTTAATCTAAGAATATACTAGTAGGTATCAAGCCTGATTTACAGTTGGGAAAACTGAGGCTAAGAAAAGATTAAAATAACTTGCTCTACTCCACTCACCAGCCACTCAAACCTAAAAGTTTTCTAAGAATGACCTACCTAAATGTAAACCAGCATGCTTAAAATACTAAAGCATGTCTAGAAAATATTCATCAAATGTTGAAAATAGTTATTTCTGGCTAGAGGGATTTTAAATGACTTTTTAAACTTTATTTTTGTAATTTACTACAGTACTAGAATTTTAAAAAATAAGCATAGTTCATTATTACAAAAGCAGTAACAAATATTTTCTTAAAGAAGCCATCCAGTACGCCTAGTTTAAATGGCTCTGCAATAGTGCAGTGATTCCCAACCAGGACAATTCTTTACCCCAAAGGACCATTGGGCAATGTCTGGAGACATTTTTGTTTGTTATAACCGGGGTAGTGCTACTAGAACCTAGCGGGTAGAAGCCAGGGATGCTCTTTAACATCCTAAAATGCACAGGGGAAACCCCCATGCACAAGGACAATTATGTGGCCCAAAATGTCAACAAACCAAGGTTAAGACACACTACATTACAGAAACAACAAATCCAAGCTCTTAAACTTATTATTTTTTTTTTTTTTCTTTTGTCTTTTTCTGTGTCCAGCAACGGATCGCAACCCTCAGTGTTGCCCCCGTACCAGACCGGGGACCGGCAACGGGATCGCAACCCTCAGTGTTGCTCCCGCGCCTCGCTCAGCCAGTGAGCGGGAACCGGTCTGTATGTGGGATCCGAACCCTCGGGTGGGAGCGCCGCCGCGCTTCCCAAGCGGCGCACTTATCCAGTGCGCCACCGGGCCGGCGCAAAGCTCTTAAACTTATTAAGTAAGTCCCTGACCTGTCTCCAACCTTACTCTCTTGCAATTTTGCCTAACATTTTACTCGAGTCAGTCCTGAACTTCTCATTATTCCCAGGATGTTAAAAACCAGCTTCCTCCAGGTCACTCAGTAAGTGACAGACCTGGAACTCAGTTGCAATTCTGCAGACTTCAATCCTGGGCCCTTCTTAGTGTAATACAGCTGCTAACAGAAAGACTTGTGAAATGCCCCTGAAGTTCTTCAGGTGTCTCCCCTTCCCATCAACAGTTACAGAATGTTTCCTATGGGAAAGGCACATTGCTGTGAGGAAGACACAACATGAAAAATCAGTAAAACACTACGCAAGCTCTAGAAGCATCACAGTTTAATAAAGGTATACCGCACACAGAACTAAGCCACACACACGTGCACCTCTGTATGCACACACAAACATATTTTGAAGATAGAGAAAAATGGAACATTTGGAGGAAAGACTACAGGTAAGTTAGGGCTGAATAGAAAGAGTGTGGACATGGATTAGAAAAGGATGAAGAAAGTCTTTTGACTAAGATGATGTTGCTAAGGTGTACAGATGTGGGACATCTGCACCGGTAAGAGATCCACCAACACAAATATTCAGTGATAAATTATGTGAAAAATTTGATGCAAGTGGGGCAAAGCAATCAAACACCTAACACTTCCATCTTCTGGAAACCAAAAGCACTCAGGGAGATGGGTAGGAGAGTTAGTAGGGAGTCACCTACTGCTCTTCCCAATCATAACACGTAACTTTAATTAAATGGGGATCTTCACAAAAATAATCTCCCATGGCCCCTGGCCCTGCCTAACATTTTAATAATTAATTACCTCAGCTGGAAAATAAAATTCCAACACTGTCAATTTCTAGTAGTTTATGTGCAAGCAACATAACCATACCCTTTTTCATCAAGCCAGCAATTAATTAGTGATACTAACATAACAGTAAAAATACAGCTAATCAGGTATCTATTAAGATTTATGGGCTGGCTGGTTAGCTGAGTTGGTTAGAGCACAGCCTTATAACACCAAGGTCAAGGGTTCAGATCCCCATGCCAGCCAGCTGCTCACCCCCCACTAAAAAAAAAAAAAAAAAAAAAAAAAGGGGAAAAAAAAAAAAAAAATTTGGGAAAAAAAATTGGAAAAGCAATCATATAGGCAATTTCTTAAAAAAAAAAAAAAAGACTGTGAACAATGAAAATTCAAGTAACTACCTATGCTGTGAAATACTGTACAATTTAGAGACACTCCACTTTCAAATCCCTGAGGAACTTGTCATTCCTCAATGATTGCTTACAATTATGTCTAATAATAATAACCTTAACTTCTACATGTAGGAAATTAAGTAAATTAAGCACACAGATCATTAATAAAAGATGTAATTGTCTTAATGTCTACTCAAGTTTTTAAAATATTGAAGTTGTGAGTTTCTATGACTGTGATATGTTTGAAAAGATTAACTTAGAACATCTGATCTGTGACTACGAGAGATAAATGAATATCATACGTGATGGGGGCATGTGAATGTTGAAAATAAGCATTCCAGATGATTCTATACGTCAGCAAATTTAAAACAAAGGCTCTTAAATTTATTATCAAGCAAAAAAGATCATTCTACCTTTTAATGATGAGAGGTAAAGTCGGTATTTCTCTCCACCACATTTTATTCTCTGACAAAGTTCAGGCAGCAGTTTTTTCCACCACAGAGTCTATCTTAGGAAAAAGTGTATAAATTTTACTTTGATGTATTTTATATTCAGTTTCCAATGAGAATAAGAAGATTGTGCAAGAAAGCAAATGGCAAAGATGTACCATTTTGGTTAAGGCACCCAACTTTGATATAACACAAATTATATCAGCAGCCAGTCTTATGCTTAAACTGTAACATAAAAGTCAGGTTTGTAACTTGAAAATCCAATAATACATGTATTGTACATATGAACAAAGATATTTTCAAGAAGAAATACAAACATGTCCTGTTATCTCTTAGGTGGCAAAAAGGAAAGAAGGAAGAAAAGAAAAAGTACTAAAATCTAAAACTCTTCTAATTTCTAAACTAAAGACCATATGGCACCGAATATATTTTCTCATCATATATTACGATTCCCAAATCTTCAAGTAATCACCCACTTCATCTCCAAAGAAGAGATTTTTAATGATATGATGGGATGATAACATAACATCACCATACCTTTTAACAGCACCTAACAGTACTCAAAACACCTCACATATATGAGGGAGGTCAAGAGTTTGGATCCCCATAGCAGCCAGCCACCAAAATGAATAAGTAAATAAAATAAACATATACAAAGGTACTTCAAAAAGTTCATGGAAAGATTGTATTATCATTTAATTCTATTTTTCCATAAACTTTTTCAAGTATCCTCATGTGCTTTTTGGACTCACACAGCCCTGTGAGGTTGGACCCATTTCGCAGATAATGGAACAAGATTATCAAATCTGATTATCACTGACAAGTCTAAAAATGTAATATGAAAAGCATACCCGGTTCTCTTCTTTCAGTTCGTGATTAGCGTATGGAATGACTGCCTCTGGGCATCTCTCTAACAGTGTGTCTATGCACTGTTCATACTCTTTCAAGCGCGTATGACACAGAACATGAACACTGAGGCCAGCAATAGTGTCTTCTGAGAGTGGCTCCAAGAACGGAATAATGCAAGCTATGTCAAATGAAGGACCACATACAAGAGACTATGAACAGAAAAGTGAAATGTTATGGAATGAAGCACCCAAAAAACTAAAGCCAACTATAGAATACAATTTTTTAAAAAAGACTAAACTTGACTTGCCAAAAAGAGAAAAAGAATGCAATTGTAGAGCACATGCATATGGTCCTTATTTAATAAATCTAAGTGGACCGAAGTATTAAGTAATCTTGAAACCACTCCTACTTTAAAGAATAAAGATCTGTTTAACAGAAAGCAAACATTTTTCAAATAACATGATTTTATCTGCTTTGGATGAATTGCAAATTAAAACTAATAAGAATTCTTTAGGCTTCTATCCTAAGTAAATAATTAACATATAGTTATAGACTTACATTCAATGATACTCACCACAAGAGTATTCACAATATTGAAAAATTACAAGTAATCTAAATGTTCAATGGTAAGAAAAGAGCAAATAAATTATGGTACATTCATATGATAGAATATAGCCATCAAAATAATGTTTTCAAAGTCTTGTTAATGAGAAAAAGCTCATGATAAAAAGCTGAATAAAAAGACCTTAACACAGAATTATACAGTAGTCCTCCCTCATCTGCAGGAGATACGTTCCAAAACTCACAATGGATGTCTTAAACCCTCCATATACTGTGTTTTTTTCCTACATATACATATAGGGTTTAATTTATAAATTAGGCACAGTAAGAGATTAACAACTAGTAATAAAATAGAACAATATGCCAGTATCTCTACTTTTGTGTTTTGGGGCCATTACTAAGTAAAATAAGGATTACTTGAACACAAACATGGTGGTAACAGAATGGTGGATCTCACAAAGAGATGGCTATTAAGTGACTAATGGGCATGGACAGCATGGATGCACCAAACTGAGGGCTGATTCACATTTTGGGTGGGATAGAGTAGATCATGCTGCTCAGAATCGCACACAACTTAAAACTTAAGAATTATTCAGTTGGTTAGAGCATGGTGTTATGACACCAAGGTCAAGGGTTTGGATCCCCACTGTGGCCAGCGGCCAAAAAAAAACCACTACCAAAAAAACCAAACAACTTATGAATTGTGCATTTCTGGAATTTTCTGTGTAATATTTTCAGACCATGATTGACCACAGGTGACTGAAAAAAACTGTGGAAGTAAAACCATGGCAAAGGGGGAGACTATATTCACGGCATGGTCAGTTCTGTAAAATCTACATAGGTATATGCATATATGGAAATACCTTTGGAAGAGTATCACAGTTTGAAACAGAGATTAGCTCACTGGATGAGAAGACAAAGCATGTTTTTTTTTTTCTTTTCACATTTCACTGTATTTTCCAAATTTTCCATAATAAGCATGTGCTACATATATAATCAAAATTAAAATTTAACATTTAAGAAAACTAAAGTGATTGTTTAGAACCTAATCATCTGTATCAATACCATTTACCACAAGCTGAATGACAGGGAACAGGTATTATTTCAGTATCTCAAACTTAACCAGTTTTTTACTTTTAGGCATTTAACTTGAAAGTATTTTACATACTACTTTTGATTCTATCACCAAAATAATCTTGCTTTCCCTTTCTCCTGAATAAAGATGAGATGGTTACGTCCTGATTTTCTTCTCTTGTATCCTTTTTGCTACAGCATCTTCTCAGACTTACAGACGGACATGGAACATGAACTATCCATTCGCAGTCAGTGTGATTATTTTATTCCAAATATCTAGCAAGGATTGGCTAGGAAAATAAGGTAGGTCCCTTTTCTTTCTGTAACTTTAATAAATTGTCCATCTGAATAATTTCCTTACAATAAGATGGCAAAGAGGAGATAATGTGATAATTTCCCATTCACACATCTTCCAACATGGAACACAGATAATTTCTATATTCAATTCTTGGTTAATCGGGATAATGGGTGGTGCAGGAAGGGGACAGTCATGGATAACAAACCATGGTTAAAATGAAAGTAGTCAAAACTTGGTATAAAATGGATTACTTATAAAATTTTACTTAGTTTTATCCATGTCATTAAGAAGTCTGAAATGGGCCGGCCCGGTCCCATTGGGAAGCGCTTCCCCCACTTGGGAAGTGCGGCGGCGCTCCCGCCGAGGGTTCGGATCCCACATACAGACCGGTTCCTGCTCACTGGCTGAGCGAGGTGTGGGAGCAACACCGAGGGTTGTGATCCCGTTGCCGGTCCTGGTCCGGTACGGGCGCAACACTGAGGGTTGCGATCCGTTGCCGGTCAGTAAAAAAGACAAAAAAGAAAAAAAAAAAAAAGAAGTTTGAAATAAGTACGATAGTTAAGAAACACTAAACAACACATATATAATATCACTGGATTGAAAAATGATTCAAAGGCTACTGTTATTAAAGTACTGCTAATGTCTGCTTCTTAGCAGAGTGCTCCATTTTTTTTTTCAGTATTGGAAATGGACCCCTCGCCACCCTCAACACCTGTGTTATCCCTTCCCTTCTCCAATAAAGATCCCTCACCCGCTGCTCTGACTCTGCAGGGCTGGAATCCACAGACTCCTTGTCTTCTCCACCTAGACCATCACAACTGTCATTCTAAGGACAGATGGCTGTCAAGGAGGTCGGGGGGAGGAGAACCACAACAATTTTGGCAAAAGGCAGGACATTTACTTGTTAGTGTTTTATTCCAAACAGCAGCTTTTTGACATACGAGTGGTTTATAGACTGTTCTTACTTTTAGTATTGCACAAATACACTATTGTGGTGATTGAGGACAATAGATACTCATATGAAATCTGTGGCAGGGGAGGGGAGACAAGTGTTATACAATCCTGGAAAAGCTCTCCAAGTGATTCCAAGCCACCCCTAATTCGTCTAGGTGAGAACCGATAAAATCTTTTGTTTCTCGATGGTTTTTTCTTAATGTCTAACACTAATTGACCCACAGATAATCTAGAAAAAGCTATAACTAGGGAAAGTATTTTCAAAAGTTTAGGCCAACTACATTTCTGTCCTTTAATAGCAAAGATTCCCAGAAAGAATGTATCCTTTTTAAATACTTTAAAACGTATTTTAAAAGATCACTGAATTACACTTTGCCAAGCAGTGACTATAAATATGCTTTGAAACTTTATCAGGGGAAATTTAATAGCACTCACTACTATTAGGATTTAAATATGTAATTAGTACACATGTTCTGGGAGGACAAGGGCCTGCCTATCCTGTGCAATACTGTCTATCACAGGTACAAGGTAAATGTTCAAGCAATATTCATGAAATGAACACATCTGAGGCTAAGCCCTCAGAAGCCTCTGTGTCATAAGGGTACTAGTGACAAAAGACAAGAATCTTCTTTGGTGATTTTTTTTTTAGAAAAATGTAAATGACTCCATCTCTAGAGACTACACAGTCCTGTCTAAAAGCTGAGTCTAAGAAATATGGCCCCTTGAGCTTCCTTCCCCAAACTCCATCTTCAATTTGACATTTTGGGTTTTTAGGCAATAACCACACTTACACCAGTTCCCAGAGTGTAAAGCAAAGACTGCAGATTCAAAAGCCTAAAGGGGAAAAATAGAAAATGAAAATGCACGAAGGCAACAGGGTATAAGAAAAATGAACATGGGGATCAGGAAGACATGGAAGTGAGAAGTGTGCAGAAAGGACAGCATGAGCACTGCCCATCGAGGGCGGCCACCAGTCTGTACCGGCCCTCGGGGCCTGGAAACAGTGAGAGTCCAGGGTCACCAGTCCTGCTGAATTTTTCAAGAGTAACTGGAAACTCAATTCTTATATTAACTCTTAATTTTTACATGTTGGCAGCTATACTGGGAAGACCAAACAAAACATGTGGAGATTATATCTGGGCACTGAGCTACATTAAATAAAATCACATGCATATCTAATCCAGTCTGATCTACCAAGTCAAATGAAGATTATTTCTCATTTCCAGTCAAAACACTGGCATGGCCAGAATTCTTGCAGGATGATCTATGCTCTCTAATCATTCCTTTCTTATTTTTTAAAAATCCTTTTATAGGAGCTGGATAAACTGGCTACTTTGTCTTGTTTCTTATAAGACAAACAGTAGTGGTTGGCTTGAGTTGGAGGCCTAAAATATGTAAATCAACACCAAAAAAAAAAAAAAATGGATTACATCAATAAAAACACCACTAAACATTTGCCACATTTTCATTTCACAAAGAGTTTTCAAGCACATCCTCAAAATGAGGAAGGCAGTCACGTGACTTGGTGATGCTCGCTGAAACCAGCCTCTCAGCACAGAAGGCCCACTTGTCAGCAGTTTTAGGCAGAGGCAGGAATCCCCTCCAAAGCTCCTGAGTATGCCTAACTATGATTTTCCCACCCAAATTATACATTCTAGATTAAGAGGACACGAGGTCTTACCAAATTTAATTCTTACATTATATTATAATATGCATATTCATAAGAAAAAGAGGCATTTTTATTTACCTGTAATTTTGAAAGGTCTTCTGTGTAGTTTTTATCAGCTGAGGAATCAGACGATATTAAGACATGAACCCATGGGTAAATTAAGCCATAATGACTACAGGAGTTTATCTAAAACACAGAAGAAATTTACCATAAACAAAACATAACAAAAAAACCCTTTATCCATTCCACAGAAAGCAAGCAATCATTAATCCTCTGCCATGTCACAGAATTAGGTATACACTTTCCTGAAAATGGGGAAGGAAAGTCTTTTAGAATGTATTCCTCTGGAAAATGTTTCAGCCTTTCTGCTTTTGCTCTAAATATTCCTTTATATTTTAAAATCTAAAATATTCGAAAGATGCATTTCCTAGCAAAAAGAACGATACAGCTTTTAAGTTAATTATACTCAAAAAGAGTTAACAGTAATACTGGAAATAATTTTTATTTATACTACTTTCTTTGGGAAGCAAAATATCTTCCATAAGTTCTCAAGACAATTCCCATGAAGCCTTACTCAAGAAGCTGGTGACATGGGCTGGATGTTTAGCTCAGTGGGTTAGAGCATGGTGCTGATAACACCAAGGTCCAGGGTTTGATCTCTGTACCAGTCAGCCACCAAAAAAAGAAAGAACATTAGCCACATCATCCCTGAGAGACAAAGGCACTGGAAGAAAACACGGGAGCAAAAAAGACAGAAAGAGCTGTTATTACTGCCTTGAATGCTACAGAATGGTTCTGTGTGTGCAGCTGACAGGAAATGGGATCCCAGTAAGGAAGTCCCCCTCCCACAAGCCGTCTGCAGTTCCTCTCCCACTAGGGAGGTCTGCAGATGTCTCTTCTCTCATATTCTACTTAATGGTCCTCTGCTGAGGAGGGAAAGACGTGGTGATGTTCTGGGGAAAGCCCCTTTCCACATGCTTCGGTTACTGAGGTACCACTGCAAGTAAGTAATAGAGGAGCAGTAGGGGCATTCTTTGGAATATAAAATTATTTAAAGTACGGGCAACTTTAGTCATAAACAAGTTTTAAGTGTATTTTTAAATCCTGCTTAAGTAAGATAGCTGGTAATAGAAAACTGGGTTCAATTCTAAGTCATTAAAAATAAGAAGGTACATAATTGTAATGTGCAATGTGTGAGTTTTATTTAATGTATTATATTCCATTTTCTTACCAGATCCTCTGACGTTCGCAATGGTGTGGTATCAGGAGGCTGCCTCTTAGATAACCTCCGGATGTATTGGGATGTGAGCTTGAAAAAGAGCTCCTGAATTACCACATCTGGGAGACATGCCACTAGCTGAGCTTCCCAAAAGTCTACCAAGAGCTGAGGAATCACATCTTCATCCTTACCACAGAGCACCTTGAAAACAATGAAACAAGCCTGTGTATGCCAGATAAATATAGCACTGATTAAGTTATAGCTGGGTTGAATATCACTCCATCACGTGGGCCATGCAATTAATAATTTACCATTAGCACTGGTGCCATGGCAAAAGCAAGTTTAGACATTTTCAGCAGGAAACAGATTCTAGGTTGCATGAATGAAGTTTTCTCCAGATACCTTCTTTTAATTTGTACTTTTATCAAATTGATGATGTATAAGTCTGTTTTTTCAATAAACAAACGAAAAACTCATTTCTCTTATTCTGCTCCTCACTCTCCACTGATCTTATCAGGCCATCCAGAAAAATTACATTTTCAAGGTGACACACCTTAAAGAAGGAATCTGCTTCTTCAATTCCAATTTTGTTGTTCTTCTGCAAGCCCAGGACTGAAGCCACAAGCAATCCAGATTGAGTCTCTTTCAAGTAAATTGCAAGCTCAGTTGGAACAACCTGTCCCTTCCTCCGTTGAATCAATAGCCGAGGTTCCAGAATGAAGCCACACACCAACTTCATCTTCAGATAAAAAAATTTAGAAAGAAAATGTAGATTGCATTCAGATTGTTCATCTTGGAAACACATACTAGTACATTCACAATTCATGGCTAAGCTATTACTAATTTACTTTTATCACAATTTTTTAACTATAAAAACTTGTTCTTACACAAAGGACATCATTAACTGTCTTATAGAAATTATTAATATTTAACTAGGCATCAAGATGTCCTATTTTTGTAGAGAGCTTTATATTTAAGTTCTTATTATATTTCTACTTGATTAGAAAATAAAAAAATCAAAATTACGGAAAGAAAATTCATTTTTCTAGAATTCTACTCTTCAAAGCAGAGGACACCCTGATGTTGACTTTCCCTCCTCATCCTAACAAAACGTGTCATTTGTACAGTGATAAAGCACTTCTGTTCTTCTCATTTTAGAAACCAAGACATACTGTTGCATTTGACCACAGTCAGGGAGCAAAAACAACAGTGTAGGAGCAGAGATTCTGAAGTCGGGCCGCCTGGTTCTTCTGGCTCTACCAGTCACCAGCTGTGTGATCCTGGTGTCTTAATTCCCACATCTGTATAATAGCCATAACAGCATCTTCCTTGTAGTATTATTATAAGAATTAAATCAGATAAAATATGCAGGGGCTTAGAATAGGCCTGAGACATAGTAAGTGCTCAATTAACATTACCTCTTATTTTCTTCCCCTAAATGACCAACGTCTTTGGCTCATGTCCCTAAATGACCTCTTTCCCTCAGGAAATAACCTCTCTTCCTTTGAAACACCATTCAAATGTCTAATCCTCCATAAAGTCATCTGTGATTTTCCCAAGTATGAGCTATTTCTGCAACTACTAGACTCCTAAGGCTCAGTGCTAATATTCCCCTGCTGTACTTAAATACACATCACTCCTCTATTTTCAGTGCATACACCATATCCTTCATGCTACATTAGACTGTCTGGCTAGGGGCAGAGCCTGTATATTCTTCAGTACCAAGCACAGTGCTCTGAACTCACCTGACACTAAGGTGAAAGGTCTTTGTATGCCCATTGCTGCCATTTATCAGTCTTATTTCTTTTTCATTTGTCAGATCCAAAGTCCCACTTGGATCACTTCCCTTTTAATAGTAAGTCTGTTTTCCATTACGACTAAGAAAATATGAGCTAGAAAGAAGCCAGAGGAAGGCTAAACACCTCAGGACTACCAGGTCCAATTTCAGCCTGCTTTCAACACCAGGGAGGGCATCATACCTCTGGATGGCTTTTCATTTCATTTCTGTACATGTCAAGATCTCCCATTTTAAGAGCCACTGTTGCCTTGGTCAACGTCACTAAAATCGATGAAAACCCAGAACTATCCAGCTTCCTTAGATAGCTCATGGCAGTTAAAGGATTAATATTCTTCATAGAAGGACTACAGAGAATATGGGGCAGTTGCTTCGGCTCAGCCACATGAAACATCTGAACCACTTTTGCTGCTAACTCCTTTGGTGAGAATGAACAAGGAATAATAAAAGATCAGTCAGCCAACAGAAAGCAACAAAATCAGCACACACACATATATATGAAGCCAAGATACAAAGACTGTAAACATAAAATTATATTATGTTTTGATTAAAAAAGACAGAGTTGATACTAATGTTTGGAGACCTGAGATGACCTAAAGTGATCTCTTTGCTGAGTTATAATGAAGAAAAAGCAGTGAAAATATGTGCTAGGTTGTGACAAACATTTCCAACTTTACTAAGAATTCACAAGAAGAAAAATATTTCATTAAATTAAGCTTAAAAGTCCACCATTAAAAAACTATAACTTTGTTCAAAATATACTCAATGAAGTAGCTTATATGAGAAAATTTCAATTCTCTCAAAACCTTAAATCATTTGGTATCACAATTTCCAACTTGTCATATTTGCGTTCAACTATGTTTAAAATACCTGAGGGACTAAAAATAATCCTTAATAATGTCTTAAAGTCACTGGGCCAGGTTTCATAAGTGAAGTTTTGGGCACAGAGAATGGGGCAACTAGTGTTGTGGGAAGGACTGCAGATGAGGAGGAGGAAGGCAAGGCCCACATCTGTCACTCTTCTAAAGACATGCTGCTGTCATTGGGCAGGTCACTCAACCACAATGGACCACATCTACCTGTCTATATAATGAGAAAGTATGGGATGACCCACAATTCTTTCCCCAGCTGTAATTCTATGATCATTAATGAAGAAAAGGGCACACTACCTTCTTAGAAAAAGAATATCAAAGAAGAAAAATATATGGAACCTGACTTCTAAATAGCATTACATAGATTACTAAAATGAAAAGTTAAAAGTATTAGCTTAACTAAATAGAAAACTATATTCACTTCACTTAATTCTTCATCCAGGTCTTCATAAAGTGAATGATTGATATAGAAGATTAATCCCTTCTCATATTTCTGTGATCCATCCTCTACAGTCCAGTCCACACGTGCCAAAACTTCAGCCATAGACAAACCAGACATCTTATAGTAAGGCAAAGCAAGGTGGGAATGCTGGGTGTCAAGCCTAAAGAGAAGGAAATAAAAATCCTCAAATTTGTAATTTTTAAGCCTGATACCTAACACATTCAATAATAAAACAGATCATGCTTTCCAGAAGACATAAATCTCAAAATACTCTTCTACTGCCCTTAGTAATTAGAACAAATGGCTAAGGTTTATTTTATAATGTCATTCTAATTAATGCAGGGTTTTTTTGTCTGCTCATAATAAAAATAGAAAAGCAATTAATTAAGTGAATTTTAATATTCATGATGGCAAATATTCTAAAGTTATGGTGTTTATAGGAAGGAAAAGTCTGTTTTACTAATTTATAATCATTCATATGAGTCAAGTAAGCCTCTAAAACAATCATACAAAAAATTTTATAAACATCATTCTTAAAAGTAAAAATCACAATTCATTCTAGTGTTCCTTTCTGACATCATAAAAGCACTGACTACTAAGATTAAAATCACAGGCGGCCCAACTCATGCTGACAATAAACTAGTAATACGGCTATCTCAGAGATTTTCACTGGTCATTGGCCCCTCGAGGCCTGAAAAATACTTCAAATTCCTAATTTAAGTGGTGAGAGACTTATGAACTTGAGACTTTCCGCTCATCTAGTAAACTGTGACTCCATGAAGGTAGGGATAGGTCACGTTCATCTTTGCATTTCTAAGGCTAGCACAGCTCTTAGCACACAGTATGTGCTCACAGAAGCTTGTGGACTAAGTGAATAAATGAACTGCTTGTACTTATGTGTTCCTCCATTTACCAGGTAACTACCAGAGATGGAAAAACTAATCAGTATGCCCCAAGTTCTGGATGGCTTCCGTAGCATGGTTCCAAGAGGTGTCACCAACCTGCTGTAACAGTCTCCAAGGTGCCCACAACTTTCTTTAAATGCTTCTAAAAGCTCTGTTTTCTCCCCAGGTTCCAGCTGACTGGCATCCATCAGGGCAGCTCTCACCAACAGATGAGCCTCGCTGAGAAGGTGGATGCAGCTCTGGGTTTTTACAGTCTTGTAGGTATTACTATAGTCTACCTAAAACAAAAAAGACAAACAGCTAACATTGCTGAAGACTCCCCAAAGTTCCCCAGTTCTTAAGAACATCTATTTATTTTACGTTAAATCCTAAAAATAAATAAATAAGTGGTTATTTATCATTCTGACAGGGCCTTAGCTGAAGTACTTTTGTCCCCACAATCTATGAGCCAGTTTAATACATACATGATTGTAAACACTACCTTGTTAAGCAGCTCTAACCATTAGAGAAGGTCCAAATAATACTATAATACTAATAATACTGTTAACTTACCAATAATTTGATGCCAAGTGGATAAGGGTAATGAACGTATTTGAAACAGTTAACTTATTTTTTTTTAAATGTCCTGTGATTTAACTCTGTCTCAAATTGAGACTGAGTATCCCCTGCTTAAGTTTAGTTTCAATCGGTGAGTTTAGGTTCTACTACATCTATTTCCATAACTCACAGTAGGCTCATAAAAATGATCATTAGCAAATCTGAGTCAATCAGTATATTCAGACTCCAGTAGTTGAATCATCTAGATGCAGTCTAAGACTTTCAATTAAGCAAGACTAAAAAGACAGGGCAAAGCTGATATAATTATCATCATTAAAATGCCAGGCAAAAATCAGGCAATACCTTGACCTGATGATAAAAACAAACATCACCAACGAGGGGCAGATGGACATCACCTGCCTCCGGATGTGATACCCTAAAAGTACACAACATCACCTATGCAATATTCTGGCTGAGAATGCATAACCTGAATCTAATCAAGGGGTGGGGGGAAATAAATCAAACACACCCCAAATCGGGAACACTCTCAGGAAAAAAAAAAAAAAAAGGTAGAAGGGAAAATTGTATTTTTCAAAAATGTCAATGACATATTAAAAAAAGGCTACAGAAATATCCCAGATTTAAGTAGGCTAAGGAAATGTAATAGTTAAAATATGCTACCTGATCCTAGACTGGATCCTGGACTAGAGAGGAGGAAAATGCTAAGCCATTAAGTCAAATGACAAAACTGGAGTATGAACTGTAGACCTAAAGTATGTAAATGTTAAATTTACTGAAGCTTATGACCATACTGTGGTTATGCTGACTTTTAGAAAATACACACTGAGGTATTTAGGGGCGAAAGGCTATGGTGTACACAATTTACCTTCCAAGGGATCAGACAAAAAAAGTATGTGTATGTGTGTGCGTTTAGAAAGGACAAGAGTGCAAAAAAAGAAAGAGAAAAGCAAATGAAGTAAAATATGCAAATATACAGGTTTTCTCTGTACTATTTTTATTCTCGCAACTCTTCTGTAAGTTTGAAATTATTTCAAAATAAAGAGTTAAAATAATTGCCAAGGATGAGTAGGAAGCTGTCATTCTTAGACCAGAAGTAAGGATGCCCACTCCAGGCCCCTACCCACAGGACAATGCTGCACAGGCTGCAGTGCGCTGGGACAATCTACTAATGTTTCAAAGAAAGAAGAGTGAGATGGGGTAAATAATCTTAGATTTCTTTCATTTTCACTTCCTGGTTCTCTTTGTTAGGAGCGGTCAAAGGCTACTTATGTTTGGCCTGGATAACCAAGGGAGTCTTATTTTACTGAAGGGAATTTCTACTGGCTCCTCAAATGTTAGAAGCTATAAAAATGAGAAGGAGGAGAAAGATATACACTCCACTGTCAGAACCTAGAATCTGGTTGGCTGTGGCATCCTGAATGTCTGATAATTAGAATCAATTTCTGATCATCAATTTCACTCTATATTTCTACAAATATGAATCAGATGTCTGAAAAGAGTACCATTTCTTTGTACAGTTGCATTGGTGAGGTCGTATTCACAATATACAAATTCCACCCAGCCTCAGCTACAGGAGGTATTTTGATCTTAACACTGGTATCTTTTTTAGAACTAAAAGCAAAACAAAGGACAAGATTTGTAAGATAAGACATATTATTAACAAATGGCAGTTTTAAGTGGTAAATATTGAATAACATAAAATAATATAACTATGAAATCACCTTCATTTAGTAATTTTTTCAGTGATTAGTTTTGCAGTCGGTTTTTATAAAACATTAGTTCACAACACTACATAGGCCTACAGCATTTAATATTCTATAACTATCACGTATTGATAAACCTATCCCTTCCAATTCACTCCACAAGTATTCTCAAATAAGCAATAAGCTCAGAGAAGAGGCAAGACCCCTCAAAGGGAAGAGAGATTTGGCCTCTCTCCTGCATGTGGCCTTCATGAATTCAGCATTCCCTATGCCACAAATCTAAGCAGAAGCAACATGCAAAATGCAAAACACTCACGGCTGCTGGGAAAATGCAGAAGACACAAAATCGTAAGTCTGCTTAAAGCACATCTTATCTCCTGCTTTCCATATGCGATGCATTTTCTTTAGTACACAATCTTTTAAATTTCTTGATTAAATGAATTTTCAAATAATTAGAATTTTAAAAAATCATTTTAAAATACTATATTTTAAAAGTGCTAAATATGCAAGATTATAAATTATTTTCCTTTGCCAGCTTTTAAGATCAGTCAGTCTCCGATCACTCTGTGTACACTCTAAGTGATCAGTCACGAACTCAACCTCTGATTCCTGTTGGCGGAACAGAGAACAGGCAAAAACAATTCAAAAAAGCAAAAACTTATTTTAAAAATAAAAACATGTAGGTAGAAGACACGCCCCAGCCCTGTCCTGAGCACACAGAGCGGGGAGGGGCCCGGCTAAAA
>NW_007738622.1:45292-46024 GCF_000696425.1 Galeopterus variegatus | reverse complement strand
AAAATATGATATGGATTTGAAAGGAATCACATAGTAAAAGATTTGGTCAGGGTAGGAGGATAATGACATAAGGCCCATTTTCAGAGGGTTTATATGAAATGGTGTTGGCATGGGTGACCCGGCAAACTTTAAATTTACTCTGGAGGTCTTGGGGCAAGGGCAGAAATGATATTTCTGATATTTCTCAGAACTCTGGCTTGTAGGACTTGGTCTGCAATTTATTTGCTTCGCATGGAAACCATCACAATTATATGTAGACAGGGTTCAGAATAAGTAAGAGAAATTTACTTACTTAACTATAGTTAATGATGTTGTCTAAGCAAGTAGGATAACCGATTTTTTAAAAAATATAAAAGTTAAGTTGCAAGAGCCATCTTTACCTATCCTTCATATGATTTCTCTGGAAAGCATTTAAAGAGATTTTTCCTGATTGCAAATGTCCTGAGAGACATGTAGATGGCAGAAAAATTTTAAGAGATTATTTGTATTTCTTCTTTGTATTTTCTTTCTTCTCCCTATCTCAAGCTGGGAGTCAAACACTTGGTATCTCTTTGCTTTTGAATTTTGTATAGATGAAAAACAAAAGCTGAAAAACTGCCTGCTTCACTCCTGGCATTTTATTGATTTTTGTTTGGAAGTTTAAAAAAAAATTTTTTTTAATTTTGTTAAATTTTTTATTAGTTATGAATATTTGTAGGATACAAAACTGATTGTCACCACTCATGCCCAAGA